>NW_026558660.1:0-138656 GCF_026930045.1 Uloborus diversus | reverse complement strand
TTTAAATAGGTAGAACCAGAATTTAATACCTCAGCCAAATCCATGTTTCTTGTTGCAGGAAAAAAATTAATTTAAGAAAATTTTGATTGTTAAAAAAAAACAACACTTTTTCAAGGTAACCGTATAATAAATGCTGAAAGCATCGATGCTTTCTTCCGGGATCGAACCCGAGACCTTTCGGTTACAGGTCTGGCGTCTTACCGACTGAGCCATCCCAACTTCGTCAGATGTCGTATTAAATATAAATAGAAAAAAATGCTCCTCGCTTGTTATTGATTTGACTTGAATGAAATCCGCATTTAAAGTATTAGGTAGAACCAGAACTTAATACCTATGCCGAATCCATGTTTCTCGTTGCAGAAAAAAAAAATATGTTTAAAAAAATTTTGATTGATAAAAAAAAATAACACTTCTTCAAGGTTACCGTCTGATAAATGCTGAAAGCATCGATGCGTTCTTCCGGGATCGAACCCGAGACCATTCGGTTACAGGTCTGGCGCCTTACCGACTGAGCCATCCCGACTTCGGCAGATGCCGTATTAAATATCATAAATACAAAAAAAATGCTCCTCGCTTGTTATTGATTTGACTTTAATGAAATCCGCATTAAAATTATTAGGTAGAACCAGAATTTAATACCTCAGCCAAATCCATGTTTCTCGTTGCAGGAAAAAAATTAATTAAAAAAAATTTTGATTGTTAAAAAAAACAACACTTTTTCAAGGTAACCGTCTGATAAATGCGAAAGCATCGATGCGTTCTTCCGGGATCGAACCCGAGACCTTTCGGTTACAGGTCTGGCGCCTTACCGACTGAGCCATCCTGACTTCGTCAGATGCCGTATTAATTATCATAAATACAAAAAAATGCTCCTCGCATGTTATTGATTTGACTTTAATGAAATCCGCATTTAAATTATTAGGTAGAACCAGAATTTAATACCTCAGCCAAATCCATGTTTCTCGTTGCAGGAAAAAAATTAATTTAAGAAAATTTTGATTGTTAAAAAAAAACAACACTTTTTCAAGGTAACCGTATAATAAATGCTGAAAGCATCGATGCTTTCTTCCGGGATCGAACCCGAGACCTTTCGGTTACAGGTCTGGCGTCTTACCGACTGAGCCATCCCAACTTCGTCAGATGTCGTATTAAATATAAATACAAAAAAATGCTCCTCGCTTGTTATTGATTTGACTTGAATGAAATCCGCATTTAAATTATTAGGTAGAACCAGAACTTAATACCTATGCCGAATCCATGTTTCTCGTTGCAGAAAAAAAAAATATGTTTAAAAAAATTTTGATTGATAAAAAAAATAACACTTTTTCAAGGTTACCGTCTGATAAATGCTGAAAGCATCGATGCGTTCTTCCGGGATCGAACCCGAGACCATTCAGTTACAGGTCTGGCGCCTTAGCGACTGAGCCATCCCGACTTCGTCTGATGCCGTATGAAATATCATAAATACAAAAAAATGCTCCTCGCTTGTTATTGATTTGACTTGAATGAAATCCGCATTTAAATTATTAGGTAGAACCAGAACTTAATACCTATGCCGAATCCATGTTTCTCGTTGCAGAAAAAAAAAATATGTTTAAAAAATTTTTGATTGATAAAAAAAACTAACACTTTTTCAAGGTTACCGTCTGATAAACGCTGAAAGCATCGATGCGTTCTTCCGGGATCGAACCCGAGACCTTTCGGTTACAGGTCTGGCGCCTTACCGACTGAGCCATCCCGACTTCGGCAGATGCCGTATTAAATATCATAAATACAAAAAAATGCTCCTCGCTTGTTATTGATTTGACTTTAATGAAATCCGCATTAAAATTATTAGGTAGAACCAGAATTTAATACCTCAGCCAAATCCATGTTTCTCGTTGCTGGAAAAAAATTAATTTAAAAAAATTTTGATTGTTAAAAAAAAAAAACAATTTTTCAAGGTAACCGTCTGATAAATGCTGAAAGCATCGATGCGTTCTTCCGGTATCGAACCCGAGACCTTTCGGTTACAGGTCTGGCGCCTTACCGACTGAGCCATCCCGACTTCGTCAGATGCTGTATTAAATATCATAAATACAAAAAAATGCTCCTCGCATGTTATTGATTTGACTTTAATGAAATCCGCATTTAAATTATTAGGTAGAAAAAGAATTTAATACCTCAGCCAAATCCATGTTTCTCGTTGCAGAAAAAAAAATATGTTTAAAAAAATTTTGAGTGATAAAAAAAAATAACACTTTTTCTAGGTTACCGTATAATAAATGCTGAAAGCATCGATGCTTTCTTCCGGGATCGAACCCGAGACCTTTCGGTTACAGGTCTGGCGCCTTACCGACTGTGCCATCCCTACCTCGTCAGCTGCCGTATTAAATATCATAAATACAAAAAAATGCTCCTCGCATTTATTGATTTGACTTTAATGAGATCCGCATTAAAATTATTAGGTAGAACCAGAATTTAATACCTCAGCCAAATCCATGTTTCTCGTTGCAGGAAAAAAATTAATAAAAAAAAATTTTGATTGTTAAAAAAAAACAACACTTTTTCAAGGTAACCGTATAATAAATGCTGAAAGCATCGATGCTTTCTTCCGGGATCGAACCCGAGACCTTTCGGTTACAGTTCTGGCGCCTTACCGACTGAGCCATCCCTACTTCGTCAGCTGCCGTATTAAATATCATAAATACAAAAAAATGCTCCTCGCATTTATTGATTTGACTTTAATGAGATCCGCATTAAAATTATTAGGTAGAACCAGAATTGAATACCTCAGCCAAATCCATGTTTCTCGTTGCAGGAAAAAAATTAATTTAAGAAAATTTTGATTGATAAAAAAAATAACACTTTTTCAAGTTAGCCGTCTGATTAATGCTGAAAGCATCGATGCTTTCTTCCGGGATCGAACCCGAGACCTTTCGGTTACAGGTCTGGCGTCTTACTGACTGAGCCATCCCGACTTCGTCAGCTGCAGTATTAAATATCATAAATACAAAAAAATGCTCCTCGCATTTATTGATTTGACTTTAATGAGATCCGCATTAAAATTATTAGGTAGAACCAGAATTTAATACCTCAGCCAAATCCATGTTTCTCGTTGCAGGAAAAAAATTAATTTAAAAAAATTTTGATTGTTAAAAAAAAACAACACTTTTTCAAGGTAACCGTATAATAAATGCTGAAAGCATCGATGCTTTCTTCCGGGATCGAACCCGAGACCTTTCGGTTACAGGTCTGGCGCCTTACCTACTGAGCCATCCCTACTTCGTCAGCTGCCGTATTAAATATCATAAATACAAAAAAATGCTCCTCGCATTTATTGATTTGACTTTAATGAGATCCGCATTAAAATTATTAGGTAGAACCAGAATTGAATACCTCAGCCAAATCCATGTTTCTCGTTGCAGGAAAAAAATTAATTTAAGAAAATTTTGATTGTTAAAAAAAAACAACACTTTTTCAAGGTAACCGTATAATAAATGCTGAAAGCATCGATGCTTTCTTCCGGGATCGAACCCGAGACCTTTCGGTTACAGGTCTGGCGTCTTACCGACTGAGCCATCCCAACTTCGTCAGATGTCGTATTAAATATAAATACAAAAAAATGCTCCTCGCTTGTTATTGATTTGACTTGAATGAAATCCGCATTTAAATTATTAGGTAGAACCAGAACTTAATACCTATCCGAATCCATGTTTCTCGTTGCAGAAAAAAAAAATATGTTTAAAAAAATTTTGATTGATAAAAAAAAATAACACTTTTTCAAGGTTACCGTCTGATAAATGCTGAAAGCATCGATGCGTTCTTCCGGGATCGAACCCGAGACCATTCAGTTACAGGTCTGGCGCCTTAGCGACTGAGCCATCCCGACTTCGTCTGATGCCGTATGAAATATCATAAATACAAAAAAAATGCTCCTCGCTTGTTATTGATTTGACTTGAATGAAATCCGCATTTAAATTATTAGGTAGAACCAGAACTTAATACCTATGCCGAATCCATGTTTCTCGTTGCAGAAAAAAAAAATATGATTAAAAAAATTTTTGATTGATAAAAAAAAAACAACAATTTTTCAAGGTAACCGTCTGATAAATGCTGAAAGCATCGATGCGTTCTTCCGGTATCGAACCTGAGACCTTTCGGTTACAGGTCTGGCGCCTTACCGACTGAGCCATCCCGACTTCGTCAGATGCTGTATTAAATATCATAAATACAAAAAAATGCTCCTCGCATGTTATTGATTTGACTTTAATGAAATCCGCATTTAAATTATTAGGTAGAACCAGAATTTAATACCTCAGCCAAATCCATGTTTCTCGTTGCAGGAAAAAAATTGATTTAAGAAAATTTTGATTGTTAAAAAAAAACAACACTTTTTCAAGGGAACCGTATAATAAATGCTGAAAGCATCGATGCTTTCTTCCGGGATCGAACCCGAGACCTTTCGGTTACAGGTCTGGCGTCTTACCGACTGAGCCATCCCAACTTCGTCAGATTTCGTATTAAATATAAATACAAAAAAATGCTCCTCGCTTGTTATTGATTTGACTTGAATGAAATCCGCATTTAAATTATTAGGTAGAACCAGAACTTAATACCTATGCCGAATCCATGTTTCTCGTTGCAGAAAAAAAAAATATGTTTAAAAAAATTTTGATTGATAAAAAAAAATAACACTTTTTCAAGGTTACCGTCTGATAAATGCTGAAAGCATCGATGCGTTCTTCCGGGATCGAACCCGAGACCATTCAGTTACAGGTCTGGCGCCTTAGCGACTGAGCCATCCCGACTTCGTCTGATGCCGTATGAAATATCATAAATACAAAAAAATGCTCCTCGCTTGTTATTGATTTGACTTGAATGAAATCCGCATTTAAATTATTAGGTAGAACCAGAACTTAATACCTATGCCGAATCCATGTTTCTCGTTGCAGAAAAAAAAAATATGATTAAAAAAATTTTTGATTGATAAAAAAAAACAACAATTTTTCAAGGTAACCGTCTGATAAATGCTGAAAGCATCGATGCGTTCTTCCGGTATCGAACCTGAGACCTTTCGGTTACAGGTCTGGCGCCTTACCGACTGAGCCATCCCGACTTCGTCAGATGCTGTATTAAATATCATAAATACAAAAAAATGCTCCTCGCATGTTATTGATTTGACTTTAATGAAATCCGCATTTAAATTATTAGGTAGAACCAGAATTTAATACCTCAGCCAAATCCATGTTTCTCGTTGCAGAAAAAAAAATATGTTTAAAAAAATTTTGAGTGATGAAAAAAAATAACACTTTTTCTAGGTTACCGTCTGATAAATGCTGAAAGCATCGATGCTTTCTTCCGGGATCGAACCCGAGACCTTTCGGTTACAGGTCTGGCGCCTTACCGACTGTGCCATCCCTACCTCGTCAGTTGCCGTATTTAATATCATAAATACAAAAAAATGCTCCTCGAATTTATTGATTTGACTTTAATGAGATCCGCATTAAAATTATTAGGTAGAACCAGAATTTAATACCTCAGCCAAATCCATGTTTCTCGTTGCAGGAAAAAAATTAATTTAAGAAACTTTTGATTGTTAAAAAAAACAACACTTTTTCAAGGTAACCGTATAATAAATGCTGAAAGCGTCGATGCTTTCTTCCGGGATCGAACCCGAGACCTTTCGGTTACAGGTCTGGCGTCTTAAAGACTGAGCCATCCCAACTTCGTCAGATGTCATATTAAATATAAATACAAAAAAATGCTCCTCGCTTGTTATTGATTTGACTTGAATGAAATCCGCATTAAAATTATTAGGTACAACCAGAATATAATACCTCAGCCAAATCCATGTTTCTCGTTGCAGAAAAAAAATATGTTTAAAAAAATTTTGATTGATAAAAAAAACTAACACTTTTTCAAGGTTACCGTCTGATAAACGCTGAAAGCATCGCTGCGTTCTTCCGGGATCGAACCCGAGACCTTTCGGTTACAGGTCTGGCGCCTTACCGACTGTGCCATCCCTACCTCGTCAGCTGCCGTATTAAATATCATAAATACAAAAAAATGCTCCTCGCATTTATTGATTTGACTTTAATGAGATCCGCATTAAAATTATTAGGTAGAACCAGAATTTAATACCTCAGCCAAATCCATGTTTCTCGTTGCAGGAAAAAAATTAATTTAAAAAAATTTTGATTGTTAAAAAAAAACAACACTTTTTCAAGGTAACCGTATAATAAATGCTGAAAGCATCGATGCTTTCTTCCGGGATCGAACCCGAGACCTTTCGGTTACAGGTCTGGCGCCTTACCGACTGAGCCATCCCTACTTCGTCAGCTGCCGTATTAAATATCATAAATACAAAAAAATGCTCCTCGCATTTATTGATTTGACTTTAATGAGATCCGCATTAAAATTATTAGGTAGAACCAGAATTGAATACCTCAGCCAAATCCATGTTTCTCGTTGCAGGAAAAAAATTAATTTAAGAAACTTTTGATTGTTAAAAAAAACAACACTTTTTCAAGGTAACCGTATAATAAATGCTGAAAGCATCGATGCTTTCTTCCGGGATCGAACCCGAGACCGCGAGACCTTTCGGTTGCAGGTCTGGCGTCTTACCGACTGAGCCATCCCAACTTCGTCAGATGTCATATTAAATATAAATACAAAAAAATGCTCCTCGAATTTATTGATTTGACTTTAATGAGATCCGCATTAAAATTATTAGGTAGAAAAAGAATTTAATACCTCAGCCAAATCCATGTTTCTCGTTGCAGAAAAAAAAATATGTTTAAAAAAATTTTGAGTGATAAAAAAAAATAACACTTTTTCTAGGTTACCGTATAATAAATGCTGAAAGCATCGATGCTTTCTTCCGGGATCGAACCCGAGACCTTTCGGTTACAGGTCTGGCGCCTTACCGACTGTGCCATCCCTACCTCGTCAGCTGCCGTATTAAATATCATAAATACAAAAAAATGCTCCTCGCATTTATTGATTTGACTTTAATGAGATCTGCATTAAAATTATTAGGTAGAACCAGAATTTAATACCTCAGCCAAATCCATGTTTCTCGTTGCAGGAAAAAAATTAATTTAAAAAAATTTTGATTGTTAAAAAAAAACAACACTTTTTCAAGGTAACCGTATAATAAATGCTGAAAGCATCGATGCTTTCTTCCGGGAACGAACCCGAGACCTTTCGGTTACAGTTCTGGCGCCTTACCGACTCAGCCATCCCTACTTCGTCAGCTGCCGTATTAAATATCATAAATACAAAAAAATGCTCCTCGCATTTATTGATTTGACTTTGATGAGATCCGCATTAAAATTATTAGGTAGAACCAGAATTGAATACCTCAGCCAAATCCATGTTTCTCGTTGCAGGAAAAAAATTAATTTAAGAAAATTTTGATTGATAAAAAAAATAACACTTTTTCAAGTTAGCCGTCTGATTAATGCTGAAAGCATCGATGCTTTCTTCCGGGATCGAACCCGAGACCTTTCGGTTACAGGTCTGTCGCCTTACCGACTGAGCCATCCCGACTTCGTCAGCTGCCGTATTAAATATCATAAATGCAAAAAAATGCTCCTCGCATTTATTGATTTGACTTTAATGAGATCCGCATTAAAATTATTAGGTAGAACCAGAATTTAATACCTCAGCCAAATCCATGTTTCTCGTTGCAGAAAAAAAAATATGTTTAAAAAAATTTTGAGTGATAAAAAAAAATAACACTTTTTCAAGGTTACCGTATAATAAATGCTGCTGAAAGCATCGATGCTTTCTTCCGGGATCGAACCCGAGACCTTTCGGTTACAGGTCTGGCGTCTTACTGACTGAGCCATCCCGACTTCGCCAGCTGCAGTATTAAATATCATAAATACAAAAAAATGCTCCTCGCATTTATTGATTTGACTTTAATGAGATCCGCATTAAAATTATTAGGTAGAACCAGAATTTAATACCTCAGCCAAACCCATGTTTCTCGTTGCAGAAAAAAAAAATATGTTTAAAAAAATTTTGATTGATAAAAGAAATAACACTTTTTCAAGTTAGCCGTCTGATAAATGCTGAAAGCATCGATGCTTTCTTCCGGGATCGAACCCGAGACCTTTCGGTTACAGGTCTGGCGCCTTACCGACTGAGCCATCCCGACTTCGTCAGCTGCCGTATTAAATATCATTAATACAAAAAAATGCTCCTCGCATTTATTGATTTGACTTTAATGAGATCCGCATTAAAATTATTAGGTAGAACCAGAATTTAATACCTCAGCCAAACCCATGTTTCTCGTTGCAGGAAAAAAATTAATTTAAGAAAATTTTGATTGATAAAAAAAATAACACTTTTTCAAGTTAGCCGTCTGATAAATGCTGAAAGCATCGATGCTTTCTTCCGGGATCGAACCCGAGACCTTTCGGTTACAGGTCTGGCGCCTTACCGACTGAGCCATCCCGACTTCGTCAGCTGCCGTATTAAATATCATAAATACAAAAAAATGCTCCTCGCATTTATTGATTTGACTTTAATGAGATCCGCATTAAAATTATTAGGTAGAACCAGAATTGAATACCTCAGCCAAATCCATGTTTCTCGTTGCAGGAAAAAAATTAATTTAAGAAACTTTTGATTGTTAAAAAAAACAACACTTTTTCAAGGTAACCGTATAATAAATGCTGAAAGCATCGATGCTTTCTTCCGGGATCGAACCCGAGACCGCGAGACCTTTCGGTTGCAGGTCTGGCGTCTTACCGACTGAGCCATCCCAACTTCGTCAGATGTCATATTAAATATAAATACAAAAAAATGCTCCTCGAATTTATTGATTTGACTTTAATGAGATCCGCATTAAAATTATTAGGTAGAAAAAGAATTTAATACCTCAGCCAAATCCATGTTTCTCGTTGCAGAAAAAAAAATATGTTTAAAAAAATTTTGAGTGATAAAAAAAAATAACACTTTTTCTAGGTTACCGTATAATAAATGCTGAAAGCATCGATGCTTTCTTCCGGGATCGAACCCGAGACCTTTCGGTTACAGGTCTGGCGCCTTACCGACTGTGCCATCCCTACCTCGTCAGCTGCCGTATTAAATATCATAAATACAAAAAAATGCTCCTCGCATTTATTGATTTGACTTTAATGAGATCTGCATTAAAATTATTAGGTAGAACCAGAATTTAATACCTCAGCCAAATCCATGTTTCTCGTTGCAGGAAAAAAATTAATTTAAAAAAATTTTGATTGTTAAAAAAAAACAACACTTTTTCAAGGTAACCGTATAATAAATGCTGAAAGCATCGATGCTTTCTTCCGGGAACGAACCCGAGACCTTTCGGTTACAGTTCTGGCGCCTTACCGACTCAGCCATCCCTACTTCGTCAGCTGCCGTATTAAATATCATAAATACAAAAAAATGCTCCTCGCATTTATTGATTTGACTTTGATGAGATCCGCATTAAAATTATTAGGTAGAACCAGAATTGAATACCTCAGCCAAATCCATGTTTCTCGTTGCAGGAAAAAAATTAATTTAAGAAAATTTTGATTGATAAAAAAAATAACACTTTTTCAAGTTAGCCGTCTGATTAATGCTGAAAGCATCGATGCTTTCTTCCGGGATCGAACCCGAGACCTTTCGGTTACAGGTCTGTCGCCTTACCGACTGAGCCATCCCGACTTCGTCAGCTGCCGTATTAAATATCATAAATGCAAAAAAATGCTCCTCGCATTTATTGATTTGACTTTAATGAGATCCGCATTAAAATTATTAGGTAGAACCAGAATTTAATACCTCAGCCAAATCCATGTTTCTCGTTGCAGAAAAAAAAATATGTTTAAAAAAATTTTGAGTGATAAAAAAAAATAACACTTTTTCAAGGTTACCGTATAATAAATGCTGCTGAAAGCATCGATGCTTTCTTCCGGGATCGAACCCGAGACCTTTCGGTTACAGGTCTGGCGTCTTACTGACTGAGCCATCCCGACTTCGCCAGCTGCAGTATTAAATATCATAAATACAAAAAAATGCTCCTCGCATTTATTGATTTGACTTTAATGAGATCCGCATTAAAATTATTAGGTAGAACCAGAATTTAATACCTCAGCCAAACCCATGTTTCTCGTTGCAGAAAAAAAAAATATGTTTAAAAAAATTTTGATTGATAAAAGAAATAACACTTTTTCAAGTTAGCCGTCTGATAAATGCTGAAAGCATCGATGCTTTCTTCCGGGATCGAACCCGAGACCTTTCGGTTACAGGTCTGGCGCCTTACCGACTGAGCCATCCCGACTTCGTCAGCTGCCGTATTAAATATCATTAATACAAAAAAATGCTCCTCGCATTTATTGATTTGACTTTAATGAGATCCGCATTAAAATTATTAGGTAGAACCAGAATTTAATACCTCAGCCAAACCCATGTTTCTCGTTGCAGGAAAAAAATTAATTTAAGAAAATTTTGATTGATAAAAAAAATAACACTTTTTCAAGTTAGCCGTCTGATAAATGCTGAAAGCATCGATGCTTTCTTCCGGGATCGAACCCGAGACCTTTCGGTTACAGGTCTGGCGCCTTACCGACTGAGCCATCCCGACTTCGTCAGCTGCCGTATTAAATATCATAAATACAAAAAAATGCTCCTCGCATTTATTGATTTGACTTTAATGAGATCCGCATTAAAATTATTAGGTAGAACCAGAATTTAATACCTCAGCCAAATCCATGTTTCTCGTTGCAGAAAAAAAAAATATGTTTAAAAAATTTTGATTGATAAAAAAAATAACACTTTTTCAAGGTTACCGTCTGATAAACGCTGAAAGCATCGATGCGTTCTTCCGGAATCGAACCCGAGACCTTTCGGTTACAGGTCTGGCGCCTTACCGACTGAATGTATTAAATATCATTATTGTAACAGAGGAAGATTGTGGTTTTGAACTAAAAAAGAAGGAGTTTTGAAGGAGTTGAAACAAAATGAAGTAATTTGAAGGGCCCTTCAAAAAAAATTCCTAAATGAAGGAGTATTGGAGGAGTTTTGAAGGAGTGTACGAACCTTGTGAAGCACTCTCCTTCCAAACGAGCGATATTCCTGTTTTATCATTGAATCAGGGAGATTTTGAAAATTGAAGCGTCAATTAAACCTCAACTTTTTTGGTTCGACCAAACAATTAAAGTTTTCGAAGGGAAATGAAATATATTCAGGCTTTTATGATAGAAACTAGAATTATTCATTTAGTCATTCATAAACAAAATCATATTGTGTAATGAGTCAAATGAGTGTCAGACAAATTTGATACTACTGAAGTAGAAAAATACAAATTAGTTTTTACACAAACCTTTCTTTTCTTTTTAAGAACAGACGATCATTATTTTGTCATTATTATTAATTTGTTGAGAAATATTGGAAAAGGAATTCATGAAAAATTCTCATTTCTGTTTTATCGCGAACGTTCGTCTGGAGAAAACTACTGCCTCCATCTGTGTCTTACAAATTGATTACAAGTTATGTCGACAGTAGTTATTCTAAGACTGTAGCGTCTCTTACCCTTTACTTACCAGAGGATGAGGGAAAGCAATCGTCTTTTCCCTCGCTCCAGTGCTTGAGCTCTGCTAGATTTTATTTCAAAATAAAGTACATACTTGGCACATATTTAAGCAGAATACAATAATGCAATAATTTCCTTTAACATTGGTCACAATTTTAAGTATTGCAAATTTTGGATTTCTTGACAGTAAGTTCTTAACCTTGTTTTAATACAACAGCTCCTGTTCACATACAGTAACTCAGCGTTTACTCTATGCTAACAGAAGGGCGCAGGAAATGACATCAGTTAGTATTTCATAATCAGTCAGATGGGCCTTTGCAGAACATTGGATAAAAGTTTTGTAGAACTCTTTGGACGTTTTCGTTCCATCGGCAAAAAGTAAAGAAATGGCGCGTATGTCCCGTCACAAGATGTCTCAAACCACGACTAAGCGATCACTGCTGGTCTTCATAGCTGGATGTCAATCTTCCAACGCACCAGAAACATCACTTGGTACTGGTTACAATGCAGCTTAAAATGGTTTTCAATGAGGATCACTTTCATCCTCAGTCACTAAAGAAAACAAACAAACCATTAATACATGCCTAAGGGGTCACAGTACCTTTCAAACATTTTTTTAAAATTTAAGTAAATTTTATATTTCTTCGAAACCATAACATGCATACTTATTTCTTAATCAATAATTTATTTTTAAAATTTAAAAATATTGTCTTCTTTTTTAAAAATTCAAAAAACGGAAGAAAATTTCAATTTTTTGAAATCTCTAAGACTTTTTTATTTTTGCACTAATTTTTTTTTTGCTAAACGATCACTTTCATCATCTTTAAAAATCTGTGCATTCATTTGCTTATGAGTTTATTAGAAAATTTTCTGTGGTTAATTATGTAAAAAATAAAAGTTTTTTTTAAAAAATAATTGGTTTTTAAAGGTTTACATGCTCTAAACATTGGAGTAATTTATAAAATGCTTATCCAATGCACATTTTTGTTAAATATGTTATCCAAATTGCAAAAAGTATTACTTTAAAGCTATATCTTTCATAGGAAAAAAACCTTAGGGATTCTAATGACATGAAAACACAAAAATACCATCATCGAGAAAAAGCAGTTTAAAGTTTTTCTTTTGCATAAGAACACATAGCGATCATGGCCTAAAACCACTCATAACTTTTTAAATATTTGAACTAAAGCAATGAAACTTTTTCCCTGTGTTCAGAATAGTTTTTAATTTTGTAATAAGCAATAAATTTTTTTTTGATGATTTCATCATTTTTGAGGTATTGTAACCCCTTAAAAAAGTATACAAAACTCTGAATATTTTTTTATGCACGCATTGTACACCTATTACAATTTTTTAGTAGTAGCCGTCTTCCTTATCACGGTGGCAGTACTTTTTATGCGTTTTGCGACGCAGATTAAAAGTTCAAAAATAGGCTGCAAGATAAACCGACATTAGATCGATCAGATCAATTAGATTAGATTATTTTCTCGTCTTTCAACTCAAATATAAAATAGGTCTTCCTGCAACAAGTTACAAGAGCTACACTATACACCAATAGAAAAATTAGAGCTCGGTTAGCGGCTTGATATCGCAACAAAGTTCTGGTAGAACAACATATGTAGATTTCGTCGCGAGGTTCGCAGTACTGCCAAGTGATCAGGATTAACATTCATTCATTAATCAGGAGTAACATTACTAAGCGACATATGGATGAACCCCCGTAAATGACATATTGATAAACACCCATGTTTCTGTGTTTAAATTTCTTCGCCGCTAATAGTAGGTAACTAATTTTCTATGAAGTTCACTCACGTTTTTTCGTAACTTCTTGTAAAAAATAGACTGCCCTAAACAATCTCTTAGGGTTGAAATTTAATGCTTATCAAATAGAAACCCTTAATAATGGCTAGAAGTTTGCATATAAACTTGATAAGAGTTTTTCCGAACAACCTTTCTGGATGGGTGTATAAGTTTGAGCTCTGACATTAAGTTAACTCACGTTTACATAAATGAGTAAACTTTTGACCAAAACGTCTGAGAAGAATTACTGGGTCTAGTGATAAGGATGAAATTAACAGTGCTTATAGAGTGACATAAAAAATCCTCCACGCTCTTTGCGGCTTAAATGTTGGTAGTAACCAAGAAATTCTCAACTTTACTCTGAATAGATTCATTCCTCGTCAACAGACCAAAATTTTGAAATCCTCTAAGCTCGACCCTCTCCGATTTGGATGAAATTTTACACAAGTGCATAGATGCCTTTGAAACTAACCTATGCAAATTTTTAGCACGAGTGTGTGTGTTTGGGTGTGTACAGGCGAATGTGTATGCGAGCTGGCAAATGTGTATGTGTGCCGGCGTATGTGTTACGGTTACAAGTTATAAGGCACCACCTTATTGTTCTAAAGATGAAGCTGTGCATCTCAGGTCCTTATGAAAAGAATGATTACATCTAGTCATCTGAAGCAACTAGCTTAAAAGAACTTTGAGCTAAAAAAATAAAAAATAAAAGACTCCCAGGGCTAGTTCTTTTAACTTGACAAATGCAAATAAACGACTTACAAGTGGTCTGTAATACGAGTAGCGAGGGACCACACTTAAAAACCGTAATATTCAGAAAGTATAGTGTGATATTTTTACAGGGTGTCCAGCAAAGGACTCCCTGGTTTAAAAATTAAATATCTCGAAAACAAAGTTAGTAATATTAGAGTAAAATAAACGGTATGTTTATTGCGAAACCAATAAAAATCATGTACAGGAACTTGAAAATAATTTTAAAAAATGCCAACAGGTGGCGTTGCACGCTGTTATTGCAATATAAGTCTCCATAAATAGTGCTGCAAAGAGGTTGGACGATAATTTCTAGTGTATATGTAAGCATATCTGAGAGGCTAAACTGCTGCTGAAGCAACTAACCTTTTCGCAGCACTATTTATGGAGACTTCCGTTGCAATTACAGTGCGAAGCGAAACCAGTTGACAATTTTTAAAACTAATTTAAAAGTTCCTTCATATGATTTTATGGGTTTCACAATCAACATACCGTTTATTTTATTCTGCTATCGTCTCTTGTTTTCGAGATATTTAATTTTGAAACCAGGGAGTCCATTGCCGGACACCCTGTAAATCAACCTGAAGAAAATGACTGACAGAGCCATGTATCCTTGTCAAGAATAGATGCAAGTCTATCGTAACATACAAAAAATCTCAGCAGCATCTTGTTTCTCCTTCATACAAAAGGGACGCTGAACTACAACGCAGTATTGCCAAACAAGTAATAAAAAAGGTAAAGGAAATCATGATGCCAAATGACGTTGAACTTATATCTTAAATCAATTATAAGAAATGAAGTATTTTATGAAAGGTATACTTTAACATCGCTCATTCTTTAACCTAATATTCTTCGTGTTGCGTTTTGGAAATATGCCCAATTTAGTCACAATTTGTTCCTGTTGCAAATTAGATTTGCCAATTACCAATAAAAGATCGCATTAAATAAATTTTGAACTTGTAAATGCACGAATCTGATGGACAACAAAATTAGATTTCTTTTTTCGGCATTCGCAAATGTAGGACTTGTTTTCTTTAGTTTAGTGTGCTTGAAAAAGCCTGCTTCTTTTAATTGGCGAATAACATTTACAAGAAAAGTGAGAAAGAGGTTAAAAGTTCCGATTTTCATAGCTCAAAATTTGTTATGAAAACTTAGTTCCAAAATTAGTATTCCGAAATTAAACTTGAGTTTTGACATAACCCTTTGATGTTGAGATTGTTTTTTGAGTTGTATTACATGTTTTTTATAATTAGTCTTTTAGTACCTAAAACCAAAAAGGAACAACTTGCCCCGCTTTAGGGCAATTATTATACGTAATATTCATTTGTATATGTTTTTTGTTCCCTAAAATGCTGATACATATAAATGGGAGCAAGAAGTTCCTGGGCGCCAGCTACTCCTTCTTTTTGGGGTAAGTTGTTCCTCGCAGCAACTCTCCCTCAAAATAAATAAATAAATAAATAAATAAAAATAAAATTAATTTGAATTTTTACCTCTTGAATTCAAATTATGTTTTTCGCAATCACGAGTGTGTGCGTATGTAGGCGTGTGTGTGTGGGGGTGGGGGGTATGTTTGTTTGTGTTTAGGGAGGTATGTGTGTGTAGGCATGTGTGTTTATGTCTGTGTGCAGATATGAGTGTGTGGGTAGTTGTATGTATGAGTGTTTGTGTGTGGGGGGGGGAATGTGTATGTGTGTGTGTAGGCATATGTGTTTGTGTCTGTGTGCAGGCATGAGTGTGCGGGTAGTTGTGTGTAGGTGTGTATGCGTAGGTGTTTGTATGTATGCGTGTGTATGTATGTGTTTGAGTGTGTGTATGTATTTGTGTGTGTATGTGTTTAGGCGTATGTATGTTATGTGTTCGTGTGTGTGTGTGTACGTATGCGTGTAAGTGCAGGATATGGATGCAACCTGGAGACGGTTTTTGCTATAGGAGCAGCATCGTGAGGAGCCGGTCGAGGGTGATGCTGCAGAGGGTGCTGGCGGGAAAATAAAATGATAGTACATCAAAACAGTCAAATGAAAGCAATAAGCAATCGTGATTGCTCAAAAAAAAGGAAAACTAGCCCCATACGCACATGCCCTCGAAAAATCAAATCATCGGTTAGATAGCAAAACGTAAATCGTTTCAGCGTAGTATTTTGGGGTGCACAACCAATATTTGTATAAAAACAGCAAATAACTATACATTACCATTTGAAGTTCGTGAAAAAGCCCAAAAAGTTCAAAAACAAAAATATTTACAAAGGTAGATTAGCGATGCACGTGCTCAGCTTTTAATGTAGCGCTCCCCTCGCCCGACTAAAATGGCTGCCATTTGTGCGCTGAGGCATTCTTTTCATTTTTCTTTCTTCATTCATTTCTTTCACCCTGTATTAACTAAATATATTTTTCTTTTTTCTTCCTTAAGCTGTTTCATTGGGAACAACTTACCAGCGGAACTTTCAGTCCCGCTCTCCCCTACTTAAATAGTAAGTTCAGTGCTGCTAGATGGTCAAATCCAGATTTCCCTAATTCCGTTCCAACTTTTCCCCAAAAAGCGATGTTTTCTATCAGAATTCCCCAAATTCAAAAATTATGTTTCCACTAATATTTTCATAAAATAAATCGACTTCCTCTGACATTTTTGTCTCTTGAAAAAAAAAAAAAATCCCCAAACAGCCAAATTTTCTTATAAAATTTCCAACATTTTTTTTTCTTCCGTTTTCGTTTCTTTTTCTTTTTTGTCTTCTTTATCTTTTTTTATCTTTACTAATAATAAAGCTGAAAGTCTCTTTGACCGGATCTCTCTCTATCTGTTAGG
Source organism: Uloborus diversus (assembly GCF_026930045.1). NCBI lineage: Eukaryota > Metazoa > Arthropoda > Arachnida > Araneae > Uloboridae > Uloborus > Uloborus diversus. Next base: position 121,771 of record NW_026558660.1, on the reverse strand, counting down.
ATCTCTGTCACGCGCATAGCACCTAGACCGTTCGACCGATTTTCATTAAATTTGGCAACGAATTAGTTTGTAGCTTGGGGTTGTGCACCTTTAAGCGATTTTTCGAAAATTCGATTTTGTTCTTTTTCTATTCCAATTTTAAGAACATTTTCCCGAACAAAATTATCATAAGATGGAAGACTAAATTACCAAGTTGTCATAATGTGGAACCGCTACGTGGGCAAGCCAATTGGCGAGAAATTCATCATGCATTATTTGTAAATATACAGGGGAACCAAAATAACTTTTAATTTTCTACTACGGGAAAAGTCGTGCGGGTGCCACTAGTCATAAATACAAGCGCCTGACCGAGAGATAAGAAATAACTGATTTTTTTTTTCTTCTCTCATTTACTACTCTGCTACCGTATGTACATTTAAACTATGATTTTTGTATATGTTTATCCAAGAACATTCTTCATCACACTTATTTTTGCCTGTTTCACGTATCAACTAGTTACTCATGCAGAACTATTAATGCGAATTCCGTAGCATAATATTCCACATTATGCAATTTCCATAAAGTAGAGCAAAGCTAAACCAAAGTTGTTTGATACAAACAATATAACTACCAGATGTCAAGACGCGAATGTAAACCCCCCCCCCCCCCAAAAAAAATGTTTTTCTCGACGTTTTTTTCCCCCCCAGGTTTTTCCCAAGAAAAAAAAAATTCCCCAAAGAATTCCCCTCAAAACCCATTTTCCCAAAATTTCCCCAAAGAGAACCAGATTTCACCAAAATGGGGAAATTTCCCCCAATCTGGCAACACTGAGTAAGTTCTTTTTTTCACAATTTTTATCCATATTTTGGGACATTTGACTGTAAATTATTTGTTGTTTCTTCAGTTAAAGCCCGCTGTTACCAAGTAGTTGTTTAACCATAAACGATAACTAAGTTAAACAATGATTTTTAGAATTTTTATCCTTATTTATTTTTTTCATGGTATGAACAGAAGTTTAAAGTCAAAAGACATATTTTAAAGTGTTTTTGAAAAATACCACATTTAAGGATTAAGATTATTTCTGAAAAAAAAAGTAATTTTAAAAGGCAAACGAGGCTGCTTGGATCCCAATGGAATGAAGTGGGTTACGCTTGCGCATTCAGTATTCTCAGCAATGAGACCGCACTCGATGACATAAGCACGCAATGAGTGGAATAAACCGATTATCGGGATAAAGTTTTACAATCGATATAATTCTGAGGAGGAATAGTCACTTGTTTCTGTCGCAATTAAAAATTAAAATCAATTTAAAAACAAATGGGTTGCCAGAAGGTTAGCCATTTTTTGGAGATTTTCACTGTTGTAAAAAAAAAAAAAAAAAGAAAGAAAAAAGAAAAAGAAAAAAAACCCTTTCGAATTTTCAAAATTAATTTGAATTCTGAAATTTTGAAATCAAATTATGTTTGGGGGCTATTGTTTCTAGAAACAGCTCCTGTCCCGCCAAACCTACCCCTCCTCCTGGGCGGTTACGTGTGTATAGTTGTGTGTTTGTGTGCAGGCGTATGTGTATGTGTAGGCGCGCGTGCGTGCATGTGTAGGCTTGTGTGTATGCGTAGACCTGTATGTATGCACGTAGGCGTGTGTGTATGTGTGTAAAGGCTAGTGTGTATGAGCGTGTGTGTGTGCGTATGAGCGCACGTGTGTGTAGGGCATGGACGCCATCGACCAGGAGAAACGGATTCCATGAGGCAGTGCTCGGAGCCGCGCCTGCAGAGGTCGGTGGGCGGTGGTGCTGGTGTCCCTGGTCCAAGTTGATAAAGGAACCAAACATCAAAGACGGTCAAGTGAGAACAATAAGCAATCGTGATTGCTCAAAAAAATGAAAACATTAGACAATAATAAATAAATAAATAGTTGAGATTTAGAGTTCAGAGAATCGGGACCTTCCATTCAAACAATACTGCAACCAAGTCTTCACTCAATACGTACTAAAAAAACATAACAATATGTAATTCGATATTAATTTGATAATATACAGTTCGATATAAAACGCGTATCGAATGAAGCATCGCTTCTTCAACAGAGGAACTATATATCGTAGTGCTGCCATCTATGTTCACACCAAGCAGCTAGAAACGAACCCTATCTTCTATTTTTGGTTTAAAGGAAAAGATGTTTTATTTGGAAAAATTCGAACTTATATATTCCATCATTACGAAGTGGAGTGGTTACAAAATAAAATATAGATTTAACCATATAAATTTGGAAACTTTGGAGATGAAAAGAAAAAGATGTTAAATGTAAAATTATATGTTGAGCATCCAGCTATAATCCAACAAAGAAACATGTTTTGCAGTGCTGTCATCTATGCTCATGAAAGAGAACTAGAACAAGTAGTAAAATTGATGTTTAAGCTGCGGTGGCCACGAAGTAAAAATAGAAAGTATAGACCATAACATTTGGAAGGCAGAAACTTAAATATTAATTTAAAAATCAAGGTATCCACCAACGGAACTATGTTTAGCAGTGCGAAAAAATAATTAGATAAACTTATTTGATAGTATTTTTGTGGTTTCAAAGGCAAATGATTTTTTTTTTTTTTTTGCAATATCTGATGTTCTAGATCTTTTTATGATATGCGGAGATTACAATATAAAAATTATATTTGACCATAAAATTAGAAGGCTGTTCAGAAAACGGTTCATTAGTACATAAACGAGAAAAGAACCATTGAGCAGAAAATGCCCTAAAAGTTTTTAATTCGTTTTAGATCAACATTTTTGAACAATTGAAAAGTAATGCAACAATATCCAATCACAAGCAATGTCATGGGGACTAAAATAATTTTTTTTTCTTGTGAAGTTATTGTGATTACCCTTAATAGGAGATCTAGATTGCATATTAAAAGTTTAGTTTTGTGTTTTTCGTGTGAAAATATTACGATTTCCCTAAATATGAGGAAGTTTGTGAATAGCTTTGAATGACCGGATGGATTCCTAGAGCGTTAATGCACAGATCTGGAGAGCATGTAAACACTTCATACTTCTGAGAGCTCCGTAAACATAAATTGGGACTCTGCTGACAAGGGATTGCAATACCGGTATACCGAATACCGGTTTTTCAAGCAACTTTGCAAATACCGGTTTTCGTAATACCGGTATTTGCTGAGGAAAATACCGGTTAGATGAAAATAATAAATAGTTCTACGAATTCAAGATATTTTCAGGTATTTACGTAATTATAATTGCAAAGAATTTTGAAAAGAAAACTAAAACGAATAAGAGAAACCAACAAGATCAAATTTAGTCAAGTTCATCGTAAATTTCGGACCAAAGGGCTAATGAAAAGGGCTAATGAACACAAACCCCTCCTGTTCAAAAGAAAATGATGTTAATATTGGAAAAGTATCGTCTCTCAGGAAAGAAATTATTGGCTTTGTTACTAGCTATGCTGAACTGTTGGCTGAACTTTAAATCCCGACTTATTAAGACGTCCATATCAGTAACGTTTTCTGCCTGACTAATGAATGAACTTTGCAAATAACAACTTGTACCCTTATTTCCATGCCCTAAATGTAGCACTTGACATTTCCCAAAATTAACAGCCATACCCCATTTATCAGCCCACTCCGTAATATGATCTAGGTCCTCTTGCAGCTGATTTGCTTGTTCTTCATTTTCTACACTCCCCATAACTGTGACATCATCAGCAAAGCAATTCATATTGCCAGAAATATTTTTATGAATATCGTTCATAAAAACAATGAACAAAACAAGCCCTAACACTGATCCCTGAGGAACCCCACTTAAAACCTCAGTCCATTTAGAATAATTTCCCCTTACAACTATCCTTTGTTTCCTTCCGGTCAGCCAGTTTTTTATCTAAATGAAAGTTTTCCCTCCTATTCCTATATGAGCTATTTTCCTAAGTAGAGCAACATGAGGTAAATTATCGAAGGCTTTTTGAAAATCAATGTAAACATGTACAGGATTCTCTTCGTCTAAAGCCATGGCAACTTTGTCATAGAAATGTAATAAATTAGTTGCACAAGATTTACATTTCATAAAACCGTACTGAAAACTAGTCAATAGATTATTAGTCTCTAAAAAATTTATTATCTCAATTTTTATCAATGTTTCAAAAATTTTGCAAACCACCGAAGTTAGACTCACAGGTCTATAATTTCCCGCACTCCCTTTAGACACTCTTTTTGAAGGGCGGTGTAATGTTAGCCAGTTTCCAGTCCTCTGGCACTGTCCCCGAGTTATATGAAGCATTTAAAATATTTACGATTACATCTGCTAATTCCTCCGCACATTCAAATAAATTTTTTGGATAAATATTATCTGGTCCCGTAGCCTTTGTCTCTTCAATTTTTTTTCAAATGAAGTTAAACGTCATCCCTGGAAAATACAAAGTCCTCAAGCTGTACTATAGCTTGTGTCTTGTTGGTGTCAACTGTTGAGATACCGTTAGATTGAGAACGAGTAAGATTTCGCATTATTTTGATTTAGTACAGACCTCCCGTAAAATGAATTGGGGATCGGGCGGCCATACAAAAGTTTAGATTTTGTATTTTTTTTAAACGTGAAACCCCTATGACTTTCCAAAATAGGAATGGACTTGTGATTTACTTTAAGATGAATAGGGTGATCTAGAGTGCACGTGTAAAAATTGTTTTTTTATTTTCAAAAGAAACCATTTTGATTTTTCTCGGTATGAATTTTTTTGTGGTTTCCTCCCCAAGACACGAATGAGGGAATATCACATAGAAACTTTGGATTCGTAAGAAAATTTTTAGTCTTTGCGATTTCCCTAAGCGTAAATGGATCTGTGATCATATTAACAAGCTTTGTATTTTCATCTAAAACATTGTTTTTACGTGGGAAATACAACAATGATTTACAAAATGATTTAAAAGTTCCACTTCACAACTGAAGTTGTCAGAACAAGAAATACATTTCGTTGTTGATACTTGATTACACAGAGAGGGATTTAGAAAATTGACCTTTTTACTCGTGAGAGGGGGGGGTAGTTAGCTTTTTGTCTATTAGCGGAGTTTGCAGTTTATTTATAGGAAATCTAAAACCACATAGACTCGACAGGATTTATCAAACATTTGAGACTAATGAAAAGGAACCGATCCTCAAACAAAGTTAAATAAAATGAGATTTTACCTCTGAAAGGTGTAAGATCCTTGTACTACAGCACATGTCTTTTTTCTGACGACACTAAAAAGAATCCAATGAAGGGGAAAGCTTTTTTTAGTATAAAAAAAATACTCATTTCTCGTACAATACTCATACAATAAAGTGAAAAGTAACATTATTGTTTTGTTCTAGTATTAAGGGGGTTACAGTACCTCAAAAATGATGAAACGGTCAAAAAAAAAATTTATCGCTTATTTGAAAACTAAAAACTATTCTGAACACAGGGGAAAAGTTTCATTGCTTCAGTTCAAATATTTAAAAAGTTATGCGTGGTTTTAGGCCATGCTCGCTATGTGTTCTTATGCAAAAGGAAAACTTTAAATTGCTTTTTCTCGATGATGTCTTTTTTTTGCGTTTTCATGTCCTTAGAATCCCTAAGGATTTTTTTCTATTAAAGATACTTTAAAGAAGCTTTAAAGTAATAATTTTTGCTATTGGGATAACATATTTGACAAAACTGTGCATTGGATAAGCATTTCATAAATTACTCAAATGTTTAGAGCATGTTAAACCTTTAAAAAACAATTTTTTTTAAATAACAACTTCGATTTTTTACATAATTAATCACAGAAAATTTTCTAATAAACTCATAAGCAAATGAATGCACAGATTTTTAGAGATGATTATAGTGATGATTCAGCAAAAAACTTTATTTAAATTAGTGCAAAAATAAAAAAGCCTTAGAGATTTTCAAAAAATGAATATTTCCTCAGTTTTTTGAATTTTTATAAAAAGTAGGCAATATTTATAAATTTTGAAAATAAATTGATTAAGAAATAAGTATGCATGTTATGGTTTCAAAAAATATAAAATTTACTTAAATTTTAAAAAAATGTGTGAAAGGTAGTGTGACCCCTTAACACTTTGACTGCCATGGGTATTGTTTGTGGTGGCCAATGATGTTTCCTTTGGGACCCTGGCTATCAGATGTGATGGCCCGGGTCCCAACGGTTGCCCCGAGGTGAACATTTACAATTTTGTAGAGCAGTCAAAGTGTTAATGGTTTGATTAACAATAGATCTTTTATGAACAATAAGAAGAAATTTGTCTCTTTCTGAAACTTTATGGCAAAGAACAGAGCACCGAATAAAAAATGATTATGTTTCGTTTTCAAGGATTGTAGCCAGGTCAGTATTTCATCTTTAGTTTTTAAAGTTTGTTTGGAAATTATCTTTCCTTAATTTTCAAGTTTGTGTGATCTCTAGTTTGTTACTTTATTGATGAAAGTTACAATTTTTCATAAGTTTTGTATTATATTCTCCGTTTTTTTAAATTAAAACTATAATAATTGTAAAATAACACAAATAAATCGGAACTCAAATTACACATTAATGAACAGCAACTTTTCATAAAACCATACAAAGCAATCGAAAAATAAAATGAAAGTCGCTCAATGGTAACATTTGACAAAACACTAGCAAAATTTATATCGCCGAGAAAAACATTCTTTTTTTTAACAAAAAGTAAACATGAAAAACATATTCTAAATGAATTCAATAAAACCCCCATTAGGGTAAAGTGAATGATTTCTAAAAAGGCCTGAAAGGATAATAAGTATTTTCAAATAAGAAAATGGTCCGTTAAAAACTCATCATGAAAAGGAAAATAGTCTCAAAAAAAAAAAAAAAATCCTTTTCAGGATAAGGATAACTTAAGAAGTTACGTCAACAGTCTCTCCAAAATCAAGTTCTAAGATTTGTTCTTCAAACCCGCTCCGAAAGGAAAATTACATTCATATTCACTCTAAGAGTTTCAATAAACATAGGGAAAATAGCACACGTATCTGTACAATTGAAATAAAATACTACCTTTATCGTGGTGCTTCAGAAAATAGATAGTACTATCTGACCATCGATTACATGGAAAGGCTAATATCCGGTTTATAGGAGGAAATGGGTGTATCAATTAGTTTATAGGGGTGTTAGTTGGTTTGTTACAGATGTGCACTTCTGCTTCTCTATTTTTTTGCCTCAGTTTTTTAAAAATAAAACAAATGCTCTCAGCAACATTTTTTTAATCTCAAGTATATTCGATTTATATTCTCTCGGCAAAAAGTAATTGATTTATTTATTCACAACAAAGTTTTGAGCTTACCATTTTGCTTTTAGGTTCCTGAACGAAATGAAAATATTTTCTTTTCTTTTGTTGTTTCCACATGGTAACTATTTTTGTTTTCCCTTATTTTTTTTTACAGAATGGAATAAATGAATAAGGCACTAGTGACATTATAAAACGCGCGCATCGAAATCCCATTGTTATTTTCCCTTCTCCCCTGCTAGATTCATTCAGATGGAATCGTCTTTACTTGGCAGATTGCCAAATTACATACAATCCGTGGTCAAAAGTAAGTCGGGAAAAAAGAATCAAAAGGCGAAAATTTAAATCGTATGAAATGTCACAGAATGCGCGATTAAAAACATTCATTACAATTATGTTTGTTTACACATGACCATAATGGAAACAGGTATTATGAAACGCATATCTCCCCTCATAATGAAACACACTGTCTTTAGCGCCACTAAAATCACACGGATGCTTTGTGATGTCGAGAACTAAAATTTGAACCGTTTTTTTTTCTTCAAAATTTTTCTTCCTTATTATAATGGTAGGCCGTCCAATTTCTGTTAAACACAAATTCGGGAGCGAAATATGCTACACACACCTTATCATTACATATCTCTCGAAATCTCTGATTTTTCAACAGAAGTTGAAAATCATTTAAAGCTCTTAGTTAAATCAAAGCAAAAATTATAACCGTTTCATGCACCGTTTTTTACTTCCTATTCCAAAAAAAGGAGTATTGTATTCGCGAAAAAAGTTTCACTCAAAATTCGACCTTAATTTCCATTTTACTCACCCCCGAATTGATGTTGAGTTTTTTTTCCAACCCGACCACACGCGGATAAGTCCCTAAGAACATATAAACACCCGAAATAACCATTTTGACATTCCCCGAGTTAATTACAACGACTTTTCTCGTGACGTCTGTATGTACGTATGTATGTGCGTATGTATGTCACCTAATTCAAGAACGGTATGTCCTAGAAAGTTGAAATTTGGTACGTGGACTCCTAGTGGAGTCTAGTTGTGCACCTCCCCTTTTGGTTGCATTCGGGTGTTTCTAAAGGGGTCTTTTGCCCCTTTTTTGGGGGAAATCTTTGTTAATTTCGATGTATACTCAAGTGGTGCTATAATTTGGCGGACACTTGGCGATATATTGCCAGTCTTTTGGTCGCCAAGTTGGCAACAAATTTGGCGATTTTTTTTTTAAATCTGGTTTTAATTTGGCCACTGGTTAGAGAGTAAACTATTTATATTCAGTAAATTACCGCCCATTAGCCAGGGCTAAAGCAGAAATACGTGAAATACACCGCCAGCTCAGTCATTTCCAGCCGAGGACTGCAGTTTCGTGCTTATTAGCACTCATCAGCCCGGCATAGGAAAGTGAATGAGCTGGAGATGGAAAACCTCTTAAGGAACACAAGAGTGCGAAACAAACTGGTAACTGTTATAGAATTAGCAGACATGTCTGGTCTGCTAATCCCAGAAACAACAGTAAGATATCCTACTGCGGTTCTGAGGTGACGATATACAGGATGTCCATGAATGCCGTGTACAAACTTGGACTGGGGGTAGAAATCACTTAAACAAGCACGACGTACTACATGCACAATGACGTACTACATGCACACGAAGTCAGACACTGACAGATGAGAACCAAAACATAAATTGCATGAAATACACCGCCAGCTCAGTCATTTCCAGCCAAGGACCGCAGTTTCGTGTTTATTAGCACTCAGGTGGAGATGGAATAACATTTTAAGGAAGCCAAGAGTGCCAAACAAACTGGTAGCTAATATAGAATTAGCACGGACCAGACGAGTGACCGAAGCAATTGTTCGGTTCAACTCGAGGATTGAAGGCAAGGCATGGTATATTTAGTAAATTACCGGCCAGGGCAAAAGCAGAATTACATGAAATACACGCCAGCTCAGTCATTTCCAGCCGAGGACTGCAGTTTCGTGCGTATTAGCACTCAATTCGACTTGCGAGTGACTTGCAACTTGACAAGAGTGACTTCCTTCAGTCACTCGTCTGGTCCGTGCTAATTCTATATTAGCTACCAGTTTGTTTGGCACTCTTGGCTTCCTTAAGAGGTTTTTCCATCTCCAGCTCAGTCACTTTCCTTTGCCGGGGTGCTGAGTGCTAATAAGTACGGAACTGCAGTCCTCGGCTGGAAATGACTGAGCTGGCGGTGTATTTCATGTAATTATGCTTTAGCCCTGGCTAATGGGCGGTAATTTACTAAACAAAACATAAATGTTTTACACAATGACGATTTTACACAACATTTTAGATTTTAAGAATAATGCTTTAAAGTCGGTGTTTGAAATTAGGACTAGTAATTATAATATGCGCTTCGCAACGATAATGGAGCGACGGAGGAAAACTTGGCAAAATGGCTCCTAATTTCGACCCTCGGTTGTCATTGCGACGCATATGCTACAGCTGCAGTCGCAGCATTACAACAAGCCCTTCTCAATAACTGAAATGCAAGGACAAATTTTGTTAGCGGGATAATTTTTCCATTTTTTGTTGCATTTTGCGCATCTTTTACTTTGTGTGCATGTAGCGCGTCAGCATTGCGTTTGTGACCTTTTGTTCCTCAGTTATTCTTGTTTGTTATCGCGTTCTCTACCTCCAATTAGTGATGTTCCGAATATCCGTATCCGCGGATATCCGAGGAAAAATAAAGATCTGTATCCGCATCCGTAACTTATTTGACGGATCTTTTCTATTCTAAAAATTCTTAAATATTTGAATAAAAGACTCTTAAATTACGTTTAAATTAGGTTTTATCCCTATTCAAATTATAAGGTATCATTTCAGACGCCAACGGTCGCCCTCTGTTTTTTTTTTTTTTTCAATTTTTAATATTAGTTTTTGATATTGATTTGGGTTTTCTGTTATTCTTCATTTCGGTTTTTCTCCGCATCCTTCAAAAAAAGTGAGACAAAATTCTCTATTTGCTGTTTGTAAAGGTGTTTCGGCTCTGTTATTCCATCGGGTGGAGTAATCTGGGTGGAATGGGTCAGCGCTGCATTTATGCTGAAATAAAATGCGAAAAATAATTTCTAGCTTATCCAGTAGCAGCCTTACAATCTTGCTCCTGTATCCTACATTTACCGAGCAAGCTAGAAATGATTTTTCAGATTTTATTTAAGCATTAATGCAGCGCTGATACGTTTCTTCCAACTCTCTCTTAATTTTACCGGAGATTTCTTTAAAGAGTAAATCATAGTCTCTATTATATTTTCGCGGTAGATGATATTTTTCAAAGAAACAGAGTTATTATTATGACGGGAATACCTTTCGTAATAAATTTTAAACTTGGATAGTTGAATTAGGCAAAAAAAAAAAAAAAAAAATTAAGATCCGTATCCGTATCCGCGGATCTTGACACTAATGATCTGGATCCGTATCCGCGGATCTACTTTTTTAACGATCCGGCTCATCACTACCTACAATCTAAGTTTGTACAAGTCATTCAGGGACACCCTGTAATAGTTTCTGTTCAGCTATAAATACATATAATAATCGTTTAAAAAAAAACCTACCCTTAATAAACTAGTATGTTGTGGCTATCACGAAACTTTCTTCTATCTTTTTCCTTTTTCTGATCCCTCCCCATGCCAGGGTGGCGACAAGAACTGTGAAAAAAAGTTCCCTGACTTTTCCCTGATTTCCCTGATTAAGTTCACCAAATTTCCCTGATTTACGTTACCAATGATAATGGTTTTCTTTCTTTGCTCTACTTGAAATCCATTGCATGTTTGTATAAAATGCGGTATTTTAAACGTTTTAAGTTGTGTAAAGTTGTTGAACTAAAGATATATTTTAAAAAGGACTTTTTTAATAAAATGGTTAAAAAACATATCAAGTCAATTTTTTTAGGGAAAAAAGCCTACAAAACAGCATATTCAATTTCTCTACATGGAAAGATAATAGAAATTTTTTTTAAAAAAATCCTATTCTTCCAGAAACAACTTAGCATAAGAATTTTAAGAAACAATTAAAATTACTATTAAAAACATATGTGTATTTATGACAGAACTAAAAAGCAATTGAAATTATTTTGAACTAAATTTTCAAACAGTATAATAATTGTTGCAAGAATAACAAGTATTAGTGAAATAATAGAAGTAATGTAGTTATTCTTATATAACTAATTGAGATATTTATGCAAAACAGATGAAACCATTTGACATCCATTCATAGGGAGCTTTTCTCTAATCAAGAACATAGGTTTTAATGAATGAATACAGCATTTTAACAATAAAAAAATAAAGATATTTACTTAAGTACACAAGTTCACTCTATTTCAAATGATTTCAGTATGTAACGAAAAAAAATCTTAGATTGCTTTTGTAACAAACAACTTTGAAATGCAAGAAAAAAAAATCAATTGGTTAATTTCAAAATATATAAAAGAATACAACTTGGTTATAAAATTAAAGAATCCCTTAAGTCTGAAGAAAAGAAAACCTTTATAATCTGCGGTGACAACAAATAGCATAACGGCAAAAAACGAAGTTTTTTTTTTAATTGAAAATTCAGTTTTAGCAATTAAATTTAAAACGCGAATAAGTAATAACTTTTAAGCTTTTATAGTATTAATTCAAAAACCAAAGATTTCTTCTTGAAATCGTGATTACAATATTCTAATTACTTCGAGACAATGGAATAAAGGCAAAGGAGGTAAGGCATTAATGAAGGCTTCATCTTTGCTTGTATGGTTGTTTATTTTACATAGCACTGAAAGCGTAAAAGGAAATTTCAAGCTAGGTAAAATAAACAACCTAACAGACACAGAAGCAATCTTAGGAAGTTCATCCTGTGATTAATAAGTAAGATTCAATACTTTGATGTTGAGGAAAAAAGATGCACAAATATGCGGCAGCGTATAATCGCACCTCAATTATTTTACTTTTTTTTTAAACAGATAATTGGCGGAAAATGCGTAGGGAATTAAAGTACTTAATTTCGTAAAGCAAAAAAAAAAATTTTTTTTTCTTCATAAAATACTTTTTCCCTGATTTTTTGTTATTTTTTCAAAATTCCCTGATATTTCCCTGACTTTTCCCTGATCTCCCTGATCTGTCGCCACCCTGCATGCTTGACAAGGAAGCAATATTCCTAACAAAAACAAAATTACACATGCAAAAACTTGACGACCATCCCAATGTCTGAATTATTGCAAAAGCAAAGCAAAGAGCGAAAATTGAAAGTTATTTTAAAAGTCTTAAGTGAATTAATTACAAATATTTTATTTGTTAACAAACATAAGATGGCAACAATTAAAAATTTTTAATCATTGAGATAATATTTCCGATCATTTCCATACAATTAAAATCACGAGAAATACGCAGACGACAATCTATTACGATTTATCTTTCTTATTGTTGCATTAATAAAGCTATTTTTATTCGCTAAAAAATGATGATAATAAAAATAAATCAGCACCTCTTGGCACGATTGGTGCCAAAATTGAACCAAAGCCTGTTTACATATGGATTCACATATATTCCAAATTTCAACCAGAACGTAGCAATACTTCTTGAGATAGGGAACTTCCACAATGGAAAAAAAGAACGGGCGATTGCGCTACCCCCTTTTTAGCTGTTGACACCAAAGTAAAATCAGCTCTTATACCTACTAAGGGCAACTTGCCGATAAATTTTTCTTTTATTCCGTTCATTATTTCTTGAGATACAGCAGTCACAATTGACGACAAAAAACGTTCTATTGCTCAACCCCCGTTTGAGTTATTGACACCAAAATTGAATCAGCACCTGTTTCTGTTAATACCAACATATGGACCAAATTTTGTTTGATTCCTCCAGTTATTTCCTGAGGAATAGCAATCACGCGTAACTCAAAAAACGTCTCATTGCTCCACCCCCCTTGGATGAATTCGCGCCAAAAACCAATGGGCACAAGTTCACATAGGGGCACATATGTGTACCAAATTTCGTTCGATTTCATGCGGTAGTTTTTGCTGTAGAGCGGCCACAAAAAACTGGTCACACACAGACGTGACACACATACACACACACATACACACAGACAGACAGACATTTTCCAAAAATAGTCGAAATGGACTCAGCACACCTCAAAACGTTCGAATCCGTCAAAATTCGAAATTCGAAAATTTGCACGAATCCAATACTTTCTTCTATATATTAGATATAGAAGAAAGTACAAAAGAAACACTCGCGAAAATGATTTCTTCAAAACCAACCAGAGGAGGACCGAGTTACTTGAAGACTAAGAACTTTCCTGCTACTAAACGAGGTATATTGCGCATTATTAATGCGTCAAGATTCGCGCATCCGCCTGCGTGAATTCAAAAGGATAGTGCAAGAATTTTTTTTTACTAAAATGAGCTAATAGTATACAATTAAATAGCATTATTAACATTACGTTTAATACTATTCCTGATTTTTTATTATGATATTAGTTCATTCGTTTTATATTTGTCCGCAATAAGTAAATAATGCACTTTTTGCACAAAATAATAAAACACGGTAATGAAACATTATGATTTAAGATGTTGTTTTTGTAAATTTCTAATACTGGTTTTTAATAACGGTATTCCGGTATCATGTTAAAATAATACCGAATACCGTTATCGCATTTTTGTTCTGGTATTGAAATCCCTAATTGCTGCACTGCGCATGTATTCACGCATAAATGAAAAATGTGATCACATTTCAAGCTCAAATCAAAAGGGCTCGCAACAGATTTTTAGCCTTGTTCAGAGAAAGGAAGAAAACTGAACTTTTAAAAAAATGACCACAAAAAAGCGACCCTTAATTTACAATTGTACGGTTGAAAATATTGACAACATGGTTGTTTTCCTATTCCTGCACAGTTGCAATTCTTAGGATAATAATATACACAGTTCAGACAAACAGTACTACTGATTCACAAATCCTCAATTTGAACCCATAAATATTACATCTATCCATAGTCATGTATAAATACATCATGCTAGGAGAAGGAAGTAGTAACGACAAAGTAAAAGTAACAAAAATTAAAAGTACAATTATTATTAAAGAGACTCATAAAAATGATAAATAACAGTTAATATGAACATGACATAAAATATACAATAGTTGTAAAACCAGCAGTAAGTAGGAAAGGGACAAGAAACAAATCTAAAAAACAATGTAAGGATTGCAAAAATTAAAGTAGGAAATCTGTTAAGATGAGGCCAAAAAAAAAAAAAAAAAAAAAAAGAATTTTGACATTTTGAATTTAAATTATGTTTTTCGCAATCACGTGTGTGTTTGTGCGTAAGCGTGTTTGTGTGTGGGGGGGGGATATGTTTATTTGTGTGTGTGGATAGTTGTGTGTATGCGTGTTTGTGTGGGGGGGTATGTGTGGGTAGTTGTGTATATGTGTGTTTGTGTGGGGGGTGTGTGTGGGAAGTTGTGTGTGTATGTGTAGGTGTCTATGTATGCGTGTGTATATGTGTGTGTAGGTGTATGTGTAAGGGTAGGCAAGTAAGTGACGCAACATGGAGATGGTTTTCGCTAGAGGAGCAGCATCGTGAGGCTGCCGGCCGACGGTGGTGCTGCAGAGGGAGGGGGGGGGGGGAAATGAAATCATAGGACATCAGAACTGTCAAGTGAGAACAATAAGTAATCGTGATTGCTCAAAAAAAAAGTTGTAGAGACAGTTAAAAGCACAATAAAAGCAATTATGACCGACATAAGCACTTTATCATTTATCTCAAAACTTCTTTTAAATATTGTTAGCTTTAAATGCGTGCAAAAGTGATTGGATACATATTTATTAAGTGATATATCTATAGGGTGACTAAACTACTTAAAAAAAAAAATTGTATATGGTTTATCCGGTAGTATATGTACAAATTGGTTGAGGAAACCTCGGTTGAATTACAATCATTATTTATTTTAAGGAGAGAGGACGTTTTACATTGCACTACCGGGAGAAAATCCCTAGCAACTCGGGTATGAAATGTGTAATTTAAGGTAATAGAATTTCAGTGTTTCAATGCAAAAAATACGCCAGAATTCTTCAGCATAACCAAAACAGCACTAGTTTTACATGTAAATACATGTTTTTCCTAAAATACCCGATATTTCTGTTTTCCATTTAACCCTACATTATTTCCATCTGTTTGTTATTTAATACTGAATTACATAAAAGTTCGGGAAAATTAAAAGTTTGAAATATTTCGTAGATATTATTTTATTTTAACACTTAATCTAATTACTTTTGAAAGGAAAAATATCCTAAGTACGTATTTGAATATTTGTCTAATCCAGGTTTTTACAACCTTTTTTCCATAATATGCGGAAGCATCGTTGTTTTCTTATGCTTATGAAAAGTTTAGCAATTTCAGAACTAATTCTTTGTTTCATTAAATTGAATTCATGTTCAGTGATATTTTCACAATAAAAAAAAAAATAATAATAAAAACATCAACCAGTACGTATAAATATAAACATATATGTTTAAATGACTTACGTTTTGTCTCTTGAGTGCTTACAGGATTCATTGCTGATCCAACCAGTGTTTGTGTTTCGTTGCAATAAAATATTTCTTATTATATGACACAGAGAAAAAAGATAAACATAAATTAATGTTACACGAATATTCATTTAATTCTCGTGTTACAAATTCTGTAAATAGTAATTATTGTAGTAACGTAACCTGTAAATAGTTTCCCGTAATGAATATACAGCCCCAACCTCTTCAGACCTGATGTACCCAATTGGGTACATTCATAAAAAAATTCGTAAAAAATAATATTTCTTTCTGAAATCATTTAAAAACTACTAAAATCTATTAAAGATATTCTACTTTCATTATTACGCACTACATGGCAGCATAGGTAGCATTTTCGAAGGATTTATGCTCAGATAAAAATGGCTGATGATAATGTGCTGAAAGCAGGCCCTTCTTGTGGTGTAAAACGTAAGTTATCTTCCCTTTATACTTTAAATTTTTAACATTTAAGTGTTTTATTTTGTTAAGCAAGCCTTGAGATTGAAATTGAGTTAAAAAAAATTGGTTTGCAACTCTTTTTAGTGTGGTATTTTGAGCTTCAAATATTGTGTACCCGTTCGGGTACTTCCGGTCATAACAGATCATTCAGTCAATCGCTATTCAATCCGCATCTATTACAACTTTAGCAAAGAAAACTGATAATAAATGCAATACATAGTATATAATGTAGTTTTTCCCACTTAGTAAGTAATTCCATAAGGTTTTTTTCTTTTTACTTTTAAAAAGAATAAAATTTCCTATTTTTTTTATTTATGTTTGTTTCTAAATGTATCTTTTGTCAATTCTTCCAACATTACTCTTTAGTCCACGAAGAAACATTTCATTTTTCTGCATATGCTTTAAAAATTTTAATCCTTGTATGCTGTATGTAAAAGAAGGGCTATTCCCTCCAGTGGCGTAGTCAAGGGGAGGGGAAAGGGTTGTCGTACCCCCCCCCCCAAGAAACAAGAAAATTATATGTATGAACACACCAAACGGGCCCAAAATCGCGATTTTCGACCTTTTAGTTGGAAAATTTCCCCAAAACATCCCCCCATGAAAAATTTCTCGCTACGCCACTGATTCTCTCTTCCAGAAATTTTAGTAACCCAAGGATTATGTCATAGATTTCACAGATTCCTAAGAAAATCTATATCTGCCTCTGAAACTTGCTTATTTTTAAAAATTCATCGCATACACATATGTGCTTTTGAATTTATTTAGCATATTCAGCAAATAAATAAAGTAAAAAATGTGTAAAAAAATATAGAAAGCTAAAAAATACTTAATATTTAAAATATTTTTTATCATCATTTGTTCATTGTAGCTTCTTGTTTTTGTAGCTCGGGGACGAAGAGGCCTAACACCCGAAGAGATCGCAGTTTTACTTCAACAATATGATTTTGAATTTTCCGACTTTTCTGATAGTGATACAGAGTTTAGGCCAAACAATGCAATCGCCCCCCATGATTCATCCTCCTCATCTTCTGATGAAGAAGAAATCCCTATACCTTCTAAGCAAAAAACATTCTGGAAATCAAAGAAAGCTGTTAAAAGAAATATTCCAGATGATGACTTGCCTAAAATTTCTACTGGAGAGCCTTTATTTCCTCTGAAATATTTTGAAAAGTTTTTATCAAATGAGTTTTGGGATTTGGTACAAGAACAAACAAATCTGCATTCAGTAAGACAGAAATGTAAATCTATTAACACAAATGTAAAAGAATTAAAAGTTTTTGCTGGAATGCATTTAATTATGGGTGCCGTGAAAATACCCCTCTGTTGGACGACCTGTCTTATCAGAAAAGTCCTTGGATGAAGCAGAAAACAAGTCTCCAAAGAGACGAAAAGTAATTCCTAAGCCAGAAAATCTGATCAGATACGACGGATTAAATCATCTAACAGAAGCGATGAAAGGTGTAAACCAATCTCGATGTAGAATGGAAGGATGCAATGGAAAATCTCGCTTTAAATGTGTGAAATGTGATGTGTTTTTATGTATACTAAATAATGATTGTTTCTACAAATTTCATACTTCTAATTAAATAGTTATGTGGCTGAAACTGCTCCTTTTTTTTTTTTTTTACTAATGACCATTTTTTTTTTACTCAGTTACTGTTAAAATATGCTTAAAACAATCCTAGCTAAAATAGTTTACTATTTAGTGGTATAAGTTTCGCATTTATAACGCATTAAAATCCTATCACCTTTCAACACATAGCGAAACGGATGCTCAAGTGTGACCCGATGTAACCGATTGGGTACATCGATTTTCTAAGTCAAAAAATTAAAATTATAGTAATAATATTTTTTTTATGCTATTAGAGTCCTAAGACGACAACATAACCGCAACAAAATAATTTTTTTGAACAATGGTATTTCCTCGGGTCTGAAGAGGCTATACATTCGGCTGAAGTATATGTCCCCTATTTTTTCATTGATAAGATTTGTGAATGAAAATAAATAAGAAAGTGTGGAACAATGTAGCATTTTCTGGAATAGTTGAGAGATCTCTTTCGGTGTGTATAAAAAGCCGTTACGCATAATAAAAAGTTAGTTTCGATTGAGAATTTGTACTAAGAGTTTATCAGCTCTGTTTATTGCAAGGCATTTAGCTGTGTTGTTTTTCGTATTTGGAAGTAAATACGTGTGTAACCGTTGAGTTTACGGTGTTGTGTGATATTTGCTTAATTGCTGATGATTAATTTAGCAGTTGTTTACGATCTTTCCTGTACATAGTGTAAATAAATTCCCTGTGTTTTTAATCAAGAACTGTGTCGTCCTTTCAAGAAAGTTGGAAGCCGCACCGGATCCGTTACACTCGATTATTTGGAACTACAAGCAGCGATTTCCTGTATTCCAAGTATTTTCTGAGCCCATGTTATTTTTTTCCTTATTCTATCAATTTCAGTGACAAAAAGTACTACTTTTGACTGAAGGAAACTACCACATTGTACTTCAATTATTTTTAAATTTTTATATTAACATTTCACAAACTAAATGATTACAGCCAACTCTCTATAACTAGAAGTCCCCAGGCACTAGCTAAAACCTTCGAGTTAATGGTATTTTCTGTTATGGGAATTTCCCTTCTGAAGAGTTAAAGATCCAATGAAAACTTTGACGTTAAGGAATATTCTAATTATAAGGTTTCGAGCTATCACATAATCGCTGCACTAGTAAATTAGGGAGGTACACTTAAAGAGATAAAATAATTGTTTTGCTCTATTTAACCATTGAACTGTTCAAGGTTCATCCTATTGAAGATTTTACCAAGGTTTTCATGTCGCTCTCTTGACCTAAGAACAAGTTCACAGTAGTTATAGATAAAAAGAAAGTCAACTTTTTATTCAACCCATCTTGTTTGATTCGTCAAGAATTAAGTAGATCTGATTATCCTGGTGCTTTATAAATTTTTTTCAAGCTTGAAACTGAGGTATGCAACGTTTTATGTTCATTCTCCTGGACAACATTTCTGCTTCGCGATAAAAAAAATTTTTAATGATACCTGTGATGTATATTTTGTTTAAATGATAAAAATAAAAAGGTAACCTTTTAAACCTTAAACATTATTCTAAGTTTTGCACAAGAGAAATGACTGTTCTGTGAACAAAAATGTTTCTCGCTTTGCACTCTCTATACCAGAAGAGTACAGTTAAAATATGTAGTTAAAGTGATTTCACTTTAACTTTATCTTAATAAACTCATCATATGCTCAGTATATAGATATACGTTTAAATGCTTAAAGTACTTTTATTTTTAAAGATTAGTGATTAGAAAATATAAGGTTTTTAGAGACTGGATTTTTTGGAAGGAGGGGAAATGAAAACAATTAGTAAAAATTACTGTTATTTAAATGCCACATAGATTATCTATTACAGCACTCACATTTTTTTAATGAGGACAAAAAATACATTTCATCTACATGTTAAAGAGTCTTTTACTATTATTCAAACTAAAAGTATAAAACAATAAAGTCACATTAAGTCTTATTTCAAATATATACTTTTTCAACAAACCCAAAATGCAAAATTCGAACATATGACTATTATACACAATAATGGTTGAAATGGGAAAAACCATGTAAATAAAATATAAATTATCAAGAAAATACAATATTTAGCTACATCAAGACTACAATGGAGCCCCTTCATTAAGGCAAAAATGATCAACAAACAACAGATTCGTGATAGAACACAACTGAAGCCAGGTGGACACCAGTATAAACATTAAATGGGTCACAAGATAAGTTGACCAATAGAAATACAGGACAGAAACATACCAATAGCCTTGATATATGAAGTGTATTTTGATTCATTTGTGCTTTATTGACATTGTTTTTCCATTTACACACAAGAAAGATGAAAATCTTAAAAACTGATGGCAAGAAGCTCTTAACCATTAGCTTAGAAGTAAACAAAAAAACGCTGAATTTCGAAACGTTATCAAATTCCATTCAACCAAAGGATCCTTTTGTGGGATATTTTTTCAGCTATAAGTTCATCTCTTTGCATGGAAAAATTAGTTTTAAAAACTCCGCAACGTCTTCCTTTATGTGTTTAATACAGACAGCCCGGTTATTACATCCAAAGACTGCAGTTTCGTCCTTCTTATGGGCTCATCAGTCGGGAATAGACAATAACCAAGTTGAAGAGTCATCTCAATGAAGCAGAGATTGGCCACTAAACTTGTGACTTAAGTCAATTTAGTTCACCAGAAAGAACCCGCAGCCATGGGGTGGTTTGACTAGTAAGTTACTGGGCTTAAACCAGAGCGAAGACAAGCATGTGTTATTCTTACAGCTAATTTTACTTTAGCCACAAGTTTCTTGCACTCTTGACTTAATTGAGATGGCCCCTCTGCCCTCAGCTCGGTTAATCACCATACTAGAGTGATAAGTCCATAAGAAGGACGAAACTCCAGTCTCTGGATGTGATAGCCGGCCTTTTGGTATATTGCATGTAGTTCTGCTTTAGCCCTGGCTTAAGGGTGGTTAATTACTGCTTAACGCTTGTATTATTTTTATCAGTGCATTCTTAACCTTCTTGCAAGCTTTTTGAGAGCAAAGTTTCGAAAATTGAGTTTTTTATAAAATTATTCTCAGTTAGGAAAATTGATACACCAACAAGTTTTCTACATTAACTGTAACAGAAATCAGAGAGAGAATTGAAAAAAAAAAATAAGGGCACAGTTTTGATAAAATTTTGGAACATTTATAGGTCACAAAATATGAAGAAATAAAAAAAAATAGTTATTTTGAGGGTACACCTCACTTTCATTAACTTTGTTACTGACTTTGCTACTCCCCTCTTCTCTCCCCCTCCCCAAAAAGAAAGATGTACAGATTGTTTCTTCTTAAATGACAATCAGCGTCGTTAATTAAAATAGATTTATCATAAAACATACACGTATTGTAAATAGCTTCCTCCATTTTCCTTTTCACGTGTTTTAGAAAGGAATCTTATTTTCACACGATCAAAAGAAATAAGTCACATACGAATGTTAAGTCCAGCTTATCAAATATACATTTTTGGGATGATAATGCCAACATACACTAAATATCCACTAATATTTAATCCACTGTGTCGAAGTGGAGTTAAAAAAAATAATAGGAATCCATTTTCGCAAAATTGTATTACATTTTAGGACAAAAACAAGTATCAACAAGCACAAACATTGCTATTTTGATAAGAACTTACATCCTCCCCTCATGAAAAAAAATAATTTGAATTTTGACATCTTGAATTCAAATTATATTTTTCGCAAACACGAGTATGTGTATGTAGGCGTGTGTTTTTGTGTGTACGGGGTATGTGTGTTTGTGTGTAGGGGGTATGTGTGTTTGTGTGTAGGGGGTATGTGTATGTGCGTGTAAGCATATGTGTTTATGTCTGTGTGCTGGCATGAATGTGTGTGTAGTTATGGGTGTGTGTATGTTTTTGTGTGTGTGTATGTGTAGGTTTCTGTATGTATGCGTGTGTGCGTGCGTGTGTGTAGTTGTGTATGTATGAGCGTGTGTGTAGCATGTGGATGCAACCTGGAGACGGCTTTCGCTGAGGAGCAGCATCGTGAGGAGCCGGTCGACGGTGATGGTGCGGAGAGTGGCGGTGGGAAAATAAAATGATAGGACGCCAAAAACAGTCAAATGAAAGAAAGCAACAAGCAATCGTGATTGCTCAAAAAAAAAAAAAAAAACAGCAAGTATTTTTTCCCTTAAAGAAAAATCAGGAGCAATTCCTAAGTTTATTTCATCATAAAATATTTGTACGTTTCGAAAAGTTATCTCCCTTTTTGCTTCTTTTTATACCATAAAAAGAAATAATGCATACATGAAAATGAAAGTCTCGCTTTGTGAAAAAGAACTACTTGGGTTTAA
This sequence comes from Uloborus diversus, assembly GCF_026930045.1. Lineage (NCBI taxonomy): Eukaryota > Metazoa > Arthropoda > Arachnida > Araneae > Uloboridae > Uloborus > Uloborus diversus. The sequence continues at coordinate 99,625 of NW_026558660.1, read as the reverse complement.
ACTAAGTGGTGCTCACACTTGAAGACAAATTTTACATCGTATCGTCATAGAGGTGGTATATACTCGCATATTTTAAGAAATACAAATTCGACTCGAATCAGACTGTTGCACCCTTTCCGGCCCAATTTCCTTTAAAAAAATCTACAAGTGGTTAGGAAAGAAGGAAATATCCGTAGTCCTCAATAAGTCTTGCAGGAATATACTATTGTCCGTTTTTCCCAAGAAAGTAGTTCATATTTTAGCAGCAAGTCTCCTATGCCATACTACTCTCCTATGCCATCCTATGCCTCCATATCATAGTATTTATTTTAGTGCTTTAAGATTTCGTTACTGTAGTCATTTAAAAGCAGAAGTTCCTGATAAAGTGGTTATTACTAATAAAAAAGTGGATTAAAAGTCAATTTGGCATTGGCTAAGAACATGAGTTCTCAAGGCTACAGTTTTCCTTTTATACTCTGGCTTGCCTTCTGTAAACAGTATAAATGAACAAGACTAGTTCAAAAAGTTTGAATTGATTTCAGTGCGGCTTTCTCTTTCCCCACAAAAATATGAGTTAAAATAATGAAAATTTTAGGATATTTAGGACAAAATTCAAAATATCAGGACATTCAGGGCCAATCTTACCTCTGCAATAGCGATGGGATTATTATTATTTTTTTTTTTAAGAAAACATTCCATGAAATCAGGCAAATGCTTCATCTGTTTAAAAAAGAAGAGAACTAAGTTCCTCGTAAAAATCCAACTGAAAACAAAGAATACGATTTTAAAAATCAAAAATAACTAAAATATTTCAATAAATATTTTAAAATAAAATTTGTTTCAAGCAGGTGGGTATGAGATACGGAAAAGTGTCTACTCCCCTCTCTCCCCCTCCCTAAAAAGCTTTCAAAAGAAATTCTGATCAAAACAATGTTTTTTCTTTCCGTTTCATTATTTGTAGATTTTGACTGGTTATGTATACAATTGCAAAATACATTTCAGTCATTCCATGTCAACTGACCTAATTTTTCAAATCGTCCCCACTCGACCATCTCCGATTTGGATGAAATTTTATAGAGGAGTAGAGATGCCTTTAAAACTAACCTATGCAATTTTTCAGCTTCCTAGATCCAAATCCTGAGGATCTAGGATCTCCGAAAAATGTGATCCAAGATGGCAAACTAAATTTTTGTGCCAAATTTAAAAGTTTACACCAAGTTTACAGGAAATTTTATTACACTGGAAGCCTACTAGGCTTAAAGTGTAGTAAAATTTAAAGGCGCTCAAAGTATGTTTGACCGTTAATATATTCAAGTACTTTTATGAATTTGAGCTTGTTAGATTTTGTGTAGCATGAGCGTGAACTGACGAAAAAGTGCGATGGGAAATTTTTTTCCTGTATTTTAGGTTGTCATAAAATCAGAACAAAAATAACTTAAAAGCTCGTACTGCGTGATTCCATTGTAAAAGTGCTTGTTTTTAATGGGTTAGAGTTACAGAGCTTAAATATCTATTTTCTAGAAGATATTGTGATTTAAAGTGGCTATCAAAACCGTTCAAGTGAAAAATAGCCCATTTTCAAAGCGCTATAACTCAAGTTGGTCACCTCGCATCTTCTTTTCGTTCATACCATTAGAAAGAACACATTTTCCCTTTGAAATTACGTTTTTTCTTCGATGGTGTTCTTTCGAATAAGGATAAAAAAAACGAGCTCAAAATTATATCTGTCGTAAAGAATTGCCATGTCCAATCTCAGATTACGGGGCATTTTATAAAACTGGAAGCCTGAAATTTTAGGAGCTTGAAGTACTTTTGGTTGTAAACGCGTTCTAGTATTTTTGTGAGTTTGAGTTCATTAACTTTTGTGTAGCACGTATGCAAAATCTTGACAAAACGCAGCAGAGAAACTTTTTCCTGGATTTTAGAATATCATCAATTCTAAACAAAAATGATTCAAATGCTCGAACTTCGTAATTATATCGTCAATATGCATGTTTTTAATAGGTTATAGTTTCAGAGCGTAAATATTGATTTTCTGAGAGATATTGGCATCCAAAGTGGCTATCAAAATAGTTCACATGAAGAATAGCCTGTTTTCAATGCTCTGTAGCTCAAGTTTGTCACCTTGCATTTCTTTTCGTTGGTACCATGAGGTAGAACATATTTTTTCTTATAAAAATAATTTTTCTTTTTGATGGTGTTGTTTAAGATAAGCGGGAAAAAATGAGCCTGAAATATTATTTGTCGTTAGCGAGAAAATCTCGTTCTACAATAAATAAAGAACGGTGAACGCCGTGGACAACCGACTAATAGGGATTTTGCAACTGTTATAAGTCAGAAATATTTTTTTATTAATCATTTAAAAAGATACTTTGCAAATGAAATATGATTAAAAAAAAAGAAAATTATATTGTTCTGTCTATTGTATCAGCTTCCTGAATAAAATATTTTTCTTATCCAAACATATATTCAATTTACAAAAGAAGTTTTTAAATGATTAATAAAAAAAAATATCAGTAGCAAAATCCCTACAAGTCGGTTGTCACTGCAGTCACTGTTCTTTATTTATCGTAGAACGAGATTTTCTCGCTAACGACAAATTGCATTTCCGGCTCATTTTTTTCTCGCTTATCTGAAAGAACACCATCGAAAAGAAAAATTATTTTTATAGGAAAAAATATGTTCAATCTTATGGTACCAACGAAAAGAAGATGCAAGGTGACAAACTTGAGCTACAGGGCATTGAAAACAGCTATTCTTCATGTGAACTATCATGATAGCCACTTTGGATGCCAATAACTCTTAGAAAATCAATATCCCACCAAAAACATTCAGTAAAAAAGTAGCCAAGTCTCGATGGAGCTGCTTGTTTATCTCTAAAAAGTAGTGAAATCTTGACAAAGTCATGACAAGTCTAAGGTTCCTTACTGCGATTTCTTTATTATTATAGTTAATGTTGTGTGACTTGGCCTTTAGACGTTCTTTATACCTTAGTGGGGTACAGGTCAATTTTGTTTACACGTTTTCCAAGTGGCAATTTTCCATCGTCAATGGGTAGCGGTTCTGGCGAAAGATTGGTGCAATGGTGTCATGGAGCACCTGGTTTTGTACCCTTGTGTACCCTTTAACGGTCAAGTCACAAAACATTAACTATAGTAATAAAGAAATCGCAGTAAGGAACCTTAGACTTGTCATGACTTTGTCAAGATTTCACTACTTTTTAGAGATAAACAAGCAGCTCCATCGAAACTTGGCTACTTTTTTACAGAATGTTTTTGGTGGGATTTCACTTCTTTTTGTAGAAACATTTAATATGTGTAATGTTCGAGTACACTAAAGTTAGGCTAAATTAAATTAGAAGATGTGTCCCACTACGCTGGACTTTTGCAATGACAGTCGATTTTTTTATGTACCAATAGTTGAAGGGGGCATTACCATATCTCTAATACACCTGAGGGTTCTTCATTAGATACTTCAGCTTTCGATTTTTGACATCAAATGAAGCAGCCCGACAAGTTGAATATTTTTTGTAAAGGCGGTATGTCGATCTCTAAGTTTGGTTGGGCTCTTGTGTTTTCTAATCAGGGTCACTCAAGATCTTCAATTAGCCTAGTTTTTATAGTTTTCCCTTTATGTGGCCATCAAAAACTAACTCTGTACCAAATTTCACCTCTCTGTTTATGGGAAGTACTAGTTCTGTTTTGATGATCATGAGTGAGTGAGTGTAATATATGCGAAACTTTGCTTTCGCTTAACTTCGGAACTAAATGACCTACAGACTTGAAATTTCGGATTTTAGGTATGTGATTATAGCTTACTGGATGATGAAAATTTCTGCGTTCTAGTCTCATCAGAAGGTTCTCAAATAGGGGCCTGAAAATGCGGAGAAATGGTTCACGTAAAGGATGGTACGGCAGTGTTTGCTTCGCGCTCGACTTGGCGGGGGCACTGCCGTGCCCCCAAATTTACGCTCTGAAACTATAACCCACTAAAAACATGCATATTGACGATATAATTACAAAGTTCGAGCATTTGCATCATTTTTGTTTAGAATTTATGACATTCTAAAATCCAGGAAAAAGTTTCTCTGCTGCGTTTTGTCAAGACTTTGCATACACAAAAGTTAATGAACTCAAATTCACAAAAATACTAGAATGTGTTAAACAACCAAAAGTACTTAAGAGCCAATGTCTAAGAATCAGGTAGTTTACGGCATTTGTGATTGTTGACATTTTTAATTTTTCTTATTTTCACATATGTTGTTCCTTATCATGAATGTAAAGTTTGTGCAAAATATGTGCTTTGTCGGCGTTATCGTTTTTGGGAAATTAAATTTTTAAATTTAGGGGGCGTGGCACATTTTTGCGTGTTTTTCAAATTTGCAGATTTTAAAGTTCTTGTTGCTTTAAGCGCCCATATAATGACATGGATTTTTAAATTCTATACTATTATATGGTCTTCTTAGATACTATTACAGCTGTCAAATCGGTGTCACTACGAGGGCGACGACCACAAACTCCGTTTAAAAATGACCGAAAATGAATTTTTTTACTACATTCAATGCCAATTTTCTCAAAGCGCCTTCATGATGACACCAACGTTTTTACATAAATTCCTAGCTACACTTGCATACATCAAAAATATGTAATAAAATGGATACCAGAAGATATTGGAACTTTTATGTGATAAATTTCACAAAAATGCAAATGTTTAAAATCTAACTACTACTCTCGTCCTCATAGCAGAGATCTGAAACTAATTAAGTTTGATAACCAACATGTTCGTCTAACATATGAACTAAAAAAATCGGTGTTACTCCTATTACTTTCGGAAATATAATCATTTGAAATTACTATGTTATGGAGTCATTTAAAAAAAACACTTTTCTAATTGAAATGGCTTTTTGCACGGTTTGTTTTAAGCTTTAATATAAAATTACAGCAGTGACACCTAAAATAATATGTTTCTAATGCTTTTTATTAAAAAAAATTATAAAAAGCATTAGAAACACAGTAAATCGATATAGGTACAGTCGATATAGGACGTATTGTGTAATGTGCATTACAGGCTAAAATAGTCGTACTAATATTCATATTTTTTCAACCATACTAATTTTTTATCTGTTATTTATATTAAAAATGCAACTATTTATAACATAATGCCTTAAATAGTTATGAACATAATGTATTATATAGCGAGCATTCAGAATCTGAAACATAATTTAAGGATGACGTAGACTGAAACAAAGAAAACATAAAAAATCAAATCACATAGTTTCAGAAAGACGATCATCTCTTATTGATCTGATAAATTTGTAGCACTAAAGCTTAGAAAAACATGGTATACCAGAAAAATAGTAGAAGGTGACCATTTGCAAGTAAAGGTCAAAATGCATGGCAACAAGGATTGGAATAAATAAATTTATTTGACCGGAAAAAAGGCGAGTATTGGTATGATAATCTAAACATATTATACACAATAGATCCACCTGTACCTATATAAAAATGAGCATTTTCTATTCAAGATAAAGACGCTCTTATTGCCCAAAGCTGTTTATGTTAAACGTTGCTTCTTTGTAATAAATTAAAAATTAATATGGTCAAAAACACTATCTGGGTGTGATAAGATTAAATTAACAAAATACATTAATAAACAAACAGAGTAAATTAAAAAAAAATAATAATAAATGAAAAAAATACATCACAACATACTAACTTCGAATGCTTATATTTCCAAAAGTAGTTGGAGTGACACTAATTTTATTAGTGCAAATGTTAGACAAAAATTTTGGTTATCAAGCTTAATTAGTTTCAGATCTCTGCTATGAGGGGGTTAGTTGCATTCAGATTAGCAAATGGTCAACTTCTACTACTTCTCCCGGATACCATGTTTTCCCAAGCTTTAGTGCTACAAAATTACCAGATATCAACAAGAGATAAGTCTTTCTGAAACTGGGTGATTTGATTTTTTATGTTTTCTTTGTTTTAGCCTATGTCAGCCTCAAATTATGTTTCAGATTCTGAATGATCGCTATATAATACACTATGTTCATAACTATTTAAGACAGTATGTTATACATAGTTGCATTTTTAATATAAATAACAGATAAAAAAATTAGTATGGTTGAAAAAATATGAATATTAGTACGATTGTTTTAGCCTACAATGCACATTACACTATACGTCCATCTGTACCTAGATCGATTTACTGTGTTTCTAATGCTTTTTATAAAGCTTTTTCAATAAAAAGCATTAGAAACATTGTTTTAGGTGTCACTACTGTAATTTTATATTAAAGATTTTATCAAACCGTGCAAAAAGCCATTCCAGTTAGAAAAGTCTTTTTTTTTTAATAACTCCGTAACATACTAATTTCGAATGATTATATTTCCGAAAGTAATAGGAGTGACACCGATTTTTTTAGTTCATATGTTAGACGAGCATGTTGGTTATCAAACTTAATTAGTTTCAGATCTCTGCTATGAGGGCGAGAGTGGTAGTTAAATTTTAAACACTTGCATTTTTGTGAAATTTATCACATAAAAGTTCCAATATCTTCTGGCGCCCTTATAGTGACACCAATTTTATTATATTTTTGATGTATGCAAGTGTAGCTAGGAATTTCTATAAAAACGTTGGTGTCATCATGAAGGCGCTTTGAAAAAATCGGCATTGAATGTAGTAAAAAAATTCATTTTCTGTCATTTTTAAACGGAGATTGTGGTCGTCGCCCTCGTAGTGACACCGATTTGACAGCTGTAATAGTATCTAAGAAGACCATATAATAGTATAGAATTTAAAAATCCATGTCATTATATGGGCGCTTAAAGCAACAAGAACTTTAAAATCTGCAAATTTGAAAAACACGCAAAAATGTGCCACGCCCGCTAAATTTAAAAATTTAATTTCCCAAAAACGATAACGCCGACAAAGCTCATATTTTGCACAAACTTTACATTCATGATAAGGAACAACATATGTGAAAATAAGAAAAATTAAAAATGTCAACAATCACAACCTGCCTGATCCTTACAGATATGGCTCTTAAGTTCGCGCATTTTTACCGAAGGTCAAGCACATGTAGCTTAAAGCCGAGTTATGTCCCTAGAGGAACCAATTAACAGTAGTTTAGACCACCGCAAGTTACTTAATAAACCTCACAATATAAACAAACTCTTTCAATGCAATGACAAGGTTGCGAAATGTACCATCTTATAACCATAATAACCAAGACAATGAAAATTAACTAAAAAGGGCAAAATAAAAAATTATTAAATAAAAACAAAAAACCCGACTGCGTAAAAACCAAAAAAAAAAAAAAAAACTAAAAAGAAAAATGTATATGCCCAGTAGCTTAGAATATTATTAAGTACGACTGAATAACTACACCGTTGAAATAGTTTTATAACCGTACACAGATAAGATAAATCATAAATTCAAAAGCAGAATAGAAGGATCAACAGTCGGGGCTCATTCAAATTTTACGGAGTTCCTTGAATCAGAAAGTAATGGGCCCCGACTGTGGATCCTTCTATTCTGCTTTTGAATTTGTGATTTGTCTTATCTGTGTACGGTTATAAAACTATTTCAACGGTGTAGTTATTCAGTAGTACTTAATAATATTCTAAACTACTGGGCTTATACACTTTTCTTTATTATTATTATTATTTTTTTTTTTTTTTTTTGGTTTTTACGCAGTCGGGTTTTTTGTTTTTATTTAATAATTTTTTATAAACCAATTTCTAAATATTTGGCTCCAAATTTGTAACATTGTCATTAATCGTACTCTTCGAGTTGTAACGTTTCACAAGACAGCAGATCATGTGGATCAGTTTTGCAGGTCGAATGTGACCCGCGGCCCATAGGTTGGACACCACTGGTTTCTCATATTGTTAGGAGTGAAATAAAAAAAGGAACTTCTTGGTAACATCATTAATTTTTGAGCTGTAAGCGTATAATCATGGTACTGCTCTTGCAATGTTTCGGAGGGGGTGGGAAGAAAAGCAAGAGGGGTCGGGACTTCGTGCTTTTTTAGTGTTTACTCTATGTGCTAACATCCTGCAGAAATTCAGCTTTCCCTAAATTTATTACTACACAAAACCTTCACTGACTGGACTAGAGTGTGTTACAACATTTGTGGAATCAAAAATACATTTTAAAGCTTAAATATGTCTTTTTATGTATCACCTTCCGGTAGCTCACACAGAGTAATGCTTTACAGCAAAGTAGACAGTTAATTAGCGGCTTTTTTTTTCACATTTTTGTGTTCTATATGAAGACTTTTGACAAACTACGTACCCTTTTCAATTATAATGAATCCCCAATACGTCACCACCTCATATCCAGGACATGAGGATAATCCTCGAATCGAAGTGCTTGAACCTGAAACTAGCGCTTTAAAACTTGGAATCTGGACATAGGTTAATTTGAGAGAAAAAAATGAAAAACTTTCGTTCAATATATTCAATTAAAATATGTTCAGTTTTACATGAAATACGCCCCCAGCTCAGTCATTTCCAGCCGAGGACTGCAGTTTCGTGCTTATTACCACTCATCAGCCCGGCATAGGAAAGTGACTGAGCTGGAGGTGGAAAAGCTCTTAAGGAAGCCAAGAGTGCCAAACAAACTGGTAGCTAATATAGAATTAACGCAGACCAGACGAGGGACCGCAGCAATGGTTCGGTTCAACTCGAGGATTGAAGGCAAGGCATGGTATATTCACTAAATTAACGGCCCAATATCCAGGGCTAAAGCAGAAATACATGAAATACACCGCCAGCTCAGTAATTTCCAGCCGAGGACTGCAGTTTCGTGCTTTTTAGCATTCATCATCCCGGCATAGGAAAGTGACTGAGCTGGAGATGGGGGCTGATGAGTGCTAATAAGCACGAAACTGCAGTCCTCGGCTGGAAATGACAGAGCTGGCGGGGTATTTCATGTATTTCTGCTTTAGCCCTGGCTATTGGGCGGTAATTTACTGAATATGTTTAGTTTTGTTCAATAAGAAAAATGTAAGAGATGGATTTGGTACCTTTTGACTGGAAAGTCAAACTTGGCACTATAACAAGCCAAAATTTGTACCGTTTGGAGTTCATAGAGACTAGAGGGTTTGATTAAGCCTCCTGAAAGATATATAAAACAAGAAACGAGTTTCCTTAAACAATAGATGTTTCCTCATGATAGAGTATTCTTCAATTAAGAGACTTCCTATATCAGATTTTGTTTCACGAATATGATGTTTACTACTTTCTCTAGTTTTACAGCTATGCAATACAATATCTTAAGATTCAAAGCTTCAGTTGTAGTTAAGCATGTTGGCAGTCTTCGTCGGTATATCTGTTTTTGAAATATTGTTTATTTCGTTACATTCTCAGAGTCCGCGATTTATTTTGTTTGTTTATTTCGGAACCTAGTTTATCAGACTAAAAAAACCATCGATTAGAGAACACCTATAAACGTGCCTTGAAAATATCCTTTCTTTATTATCTAACTCCTGGCGGGTTACATACGATCTTCAATTGGAGAACTATTATTTGAATCACATTGTCAATGATATAAAAATTAGGTTTTTTGTTCAATTTAGTTAATGTTAAAATAAACGGTGAAACGTATATAAAATGAGAAAAATTAGAACAATTTAGACCATACCTTGGAATGAATAGAACTCATTCTCTGGCGCAAAGGAGTCTTCTAAGAAGGCAATCACAGTCTTAGAATTTCTGGCCAGATACATTAAGTAAGTTTCCAAACCTAAGTTTCAAAAATAGTCATGTATTTGTGAAGAGTTAGTTCTGTAATTTCAAAAAAACATTTATTGGAAGTTTACACAAAATAGTTTGCATCAAAAAATTTAGTGTATCTTATGAAAAATAATGTATATCTTAGATAAAAATTTTCAATAGTTAAAAATGCAGGATTAGGAGCAATAAAATCGGGCTGTAAGTTGGAATTCTCTCCCTGATTATTAATATAGCGCTCACCCTTGTGGTCGCAAATGACCTCACATAATAAGTTACAGCACTTATAAAAGAACTCAACGATATTATAGCCCAAAAGCAATATCACCCATTAGTAGCTGTTAAATGATATTGAAGTCATTTTCCAGATATTTTAAAGCTTTTTTTTTTAATCACTGTCACTCAACAATCCCCGAAGATTGCTTTGCAATCGTTTTCGGTAATTCACAATTTTGGGTCGGGAAGATTTACGATTAGAACAGAAGAAAAATCGCTCTCCATCAGAAAATAGTTTTAGTCAAGTGCTCATTAAATTTAACAAAATGTTAAAACTCCATTTAGATTCGCAAAAAAAAAAAAAGCTTAGTAAAAATATGTATAACAAAATTATTTTTTTAAAAATGCTTCAAAGAGCACCCCTCCCCTAATGTCCCATCTATTTTCTACAAAATTTCAAAGCTTAACGGCTGTTTGATAAGCTTTCAAATTCGTGTTCTCTAATTATAATTTGCTCTTTAGCTCCGAGCTTGAACTGAGTTGAACCAAGGACTTTCGCTAAATTTGAAACCCTTATATCCGATATTCTAAATAATTGAGAAAGCTGGAACAAGCTCCATCTCTAGGAATAGGAGTGTGGAAAACTTTTTATCCCTTCAACGGGCAAATTATGTAAACTTTAAGCTTAAAAAACTTATGACAGAAAAACTATTTCGATAAAAAAATAAAAAAAAACAGGTGCACACCTCCGGGACTCGAAGTAATTTACCACATTTCAAGGCAATAGGTGCTATGGGGTCTTCCGGACGCAGGCCCGCCACAAAAGTCCTTTCCCAATTTCTTTGACATTACTTTTTTTTAATATACAGAGCAAAAGATGTTCAACTTTTTACATTTGCAATTTCTTACCATGCTATAAAATCAAATGATGGTGTCACAGTGGCCTATGAAATACATCCAAACTTATTTTTGTGCGATCTTTTACGCTTTTTTTTTTTTTTTTTTTTTTCGCGGAATATGAAATTTATAAAACGAGCGCAAATTATTTATGAAACAAGTGCTAATTAGTATCTTCAAGTGATGACGGAGCATCCCGATGGGAAGACACTGTGACTTTCCAAAAATTTCTTTATTAGGGACATTTTTCGGGAGTCTACAAGGTGCTAGTCAAAGTTACCGATTTATGGCTCGTTAATTAATTGATCTTTAACTTTGATTTTTTCTTAAAGTTGTCAACTTTGAGACAGCTTATTTAAAAGATTGATTAGGTGCTGTAGTTTTCTAACTTGTCCTGAAACTGCACGATATGGAGTGTAACTATAGGTGTGTCTCAAAGGTTTTGACTCGTGGCTTACAGATAGTAATTAATCTTGAAATATGAGCTTTTTTAAATTCATCACTTTTGAGACTGTTTAACTACTGAAGAAAAGAGTTACCCATGCTGTTTATGTTTTTCTATGTACTATATTATGTTGTGTAGTTGTACTATAGTTATTTCCAGAGACAGACTGGAAAGGTCGGCTAGTCGGGGAAACCCGACTGAGCCAAACGCCGAGTCGGCCACTTCAAGCAATTTTTTTATTGAACTTAATACAGTTAAATTCACAAATATTTTTCAGTGTCATAATAAAAAAAAACATTTAATTCCTTTACTCTATGTGAAAATAGCGCTTGGAAACAGGTTTTTTTTTTCATCCTAAGCAGGGACCAAAGTAAATAGCCGAAGTTCACACGTGCGAATGCTTTTTCCTCTCTTATCAACTTCTCTCTGGTTTATAGAGCTATGGGGCCCGGGTATTCCACATCAAGGAAACGGGAATGGGCCAGAGAAACTGGGGTCCGGAGCGGCCTGAAAAAGGGCCTGGGAAGAAAAAAGAGCGTTAAAAACGTATATTTGTACGTCTATAAACAAAAATTGAAGGGGTTTGCACCATTAGACAAAGCGACCCCGGTCCTGCTATAAATGCGTGAGCCATGCTTTGGGGTGTTGATAGATGAGCAGGGACATGCACGAGGGGGGGGGGAGGGCACTTGTTGGCTCGATTAAGAGCCTGAAGGAGGTTTGAGATTTTTTATATGAAAGGTGAAATATATGTAGGGACATAGGGGTAAACAAGATAGAGGGGGCTCGATGGGTCCGGCTCCAACATTTCTGTGCACGACCCTTGTATTCACTGGTTGTGACAGATTCAACTAAATGCTATCAGTAGGCAAGTTATTTAATTAATTCATATCGCTATACGAGTATTTTCATCTCAGAATCGCATACGGGAAAGCAAGTCTGGTCTACGATAATCTGAAACAGGACAGAATTTCGACTTATAGAAGAGAGAGCTCCAGAACATAGGCGGGTTTCGGACTGAGTTCCGGGGGAGGCGGGGTAATCTAAGTAACGGGGTACCTAAGGTATTTCAGGTATGAGTTCTCTTTGTATTTCTGAAGTCACCAATGATAGTCTTAAGTCTACAATTGAGAACTTTGATGCAAGAATCAGTTTAGCCCAAACATTTTTTTAAATTCATTTTTGCGTGTGGAGAATAGAAGTTCCGATTGGTGCGACAACGGGACACAAATATAAGATCAGACCTCTGCTTTCTAGTAAATAATGTGGGAAATATATTAGCGTTTCTATCGGACACTGATATTATTTGTTGGTCTTATTAAAAATGAGTGAGCCTGAACTTACCTGGTTCTTGCATCAAGGCTCTCAATTGCGTTTTTTAGATTTAAATATCGAAAAATTGCTTGACAAAGTCTTCAAACCTTCGCCATTCCCTTTAAGTCACTAAACATAGCTTAAAATTTCATTTTTTGAAAATTTCGTGAGAGAGCTTTGTAATCCTTTTTCCTTCTGCAGACTAATATTGATTTCAGTTTCAGAAAAAATGAGCAGAGGGAACTAGTGTTTCCTCTAGACCAAAAAAGGGGCAGTGCGTTTGCAGATAAAAGGGTAAATAAAATACTTTTTAAGAGAAGTTTTGTGAAACACAAAAGGTGCTTTTACTTTTTGGATTTCTAGGTACATAAAAAGTTCAAGCGTTTTCGATAGTAATTATTTTTTAAAAATGTTTAAAAGCTTTTTGATGTTTAGTTTTGAAGGTGATTCAAAAAAGATTGAGATATATTCTAATCAGATTCTTGGGGATAAATTATTGTTACAAGAGAGTGACCGTTTCAAGGACAGGCTTGTGTGAAGCTTTACCTTTTGAGAAAAATTTCGCTGTTTTGAAGCTTCGTTTGAACTTTTAAGGAGCAAGGGGGGTTGATCAAGTTAATGTTCAAAGGTTCGCTTAAGATGTTAAAAGACCTCAAAAATGATGAAACGATCAAAAATTTTTTATTGCTTATTTCAAAACAAAAAACTATTCTGAACACACGGGAAAAGTTTCAATGCTTTAATTCAAATGTTTAAAAAGTTATGAGTGGTTTTAGGCCATGCTCCCTATGTGTTCTTATGCAAAAGAAAAACTTCAAATTGCTTTTTCTCGATGATGGTTTTTTTTCTTTTGTGTTTTCATGTCATAATCCCTAAGGATTTTTTTCTATTAAAGATACAGCTTTAAAGAAATACTTTTTGCAATTGGGATAACATATTTGACAAAACTGTGCATTGGATAAGCATTTTATAAATTACTCTAATGTTTAGAGCATGTTAAACCTTTAAAAAACCAAATTATAAAGAAAACTTTGATTTTAACATAATTAATCACAGAAAATTTTCTAATGAACTCATAAGCAAATGAATGCACAGATTTTAGAGATGATTATAGTGATCGTTTTGCAAAAAACGTTTTTTAAATTAGTGCAAAAAAAAAAGCCTTAGGGATTTTAAAAAGTTGAAATTTTTCTCAATTTTTTGAATTTTCAAAAAAAAGTAGGCAATATTTTTAAATTTTTAAAATAAATCATTGATTACAAAATAAGTATGCATGTTATGGTTTCAAAGAAATATAAAATTTATATAAATTAAAAGAAATTGTTTGAAAGTTACTGTGACCCTTTAAAAGCGGAAGGGCTCGGCGCACTCCTAAAAAAAACTTAGGGGAAACACTCGGGAAACTTGTTCCCTTTCCTTTTAATGTTTCCGAGCATATTGTAAGATTATATTTTTAAAATTTCACTGTCGAAAAATTCCGAAGGAGAGTCGCCGGATTCCCTATAGTAACTAAATGTAGTTTAAAATTGAATAGAGTGTACTTCAGTTTTTAAATGCTTCAAATAAGATCCATGAGCCTTTTCTTTCAAACGTGCCCAATGACAGTTTTGCGTTTTTTAATTGTTCAATGTCGAAACGTTGTCGTAGAGAGCTCCCGTTATGCTTTCCTGTTCCATTAATTTTACCAAGTGTAAATTGCATTACTAAAACTTCCCATTTCAGAGAATTTCCGGGAAGAGCCCTCGGTATTCTATTGTGAACAATGATAGACTAAAAAAAACTTCAATTTTGAAGAAAAAAAAAATGTCAAGAAAACAAAATCGTGGGGGAACCCATTCTTTTCCTCTCCTCAACGTTACCGAAAATTGTAAAATTGCGTTTTTTGACATCAACTTCGAAAATATTACTTAGAACGGATCTAGAACCCTTCTCCCGATTCTTTTCTCCATATGCCGATGTAAATCAACCACAATTTCGAAAAAATTCCGATTTATCTGATTTCTCTCTTTTTTCCTTCCTATGTTGTCAGTATAGAAGCCTAAAGATGTACCTTTTTAGACTACTAACCATTAGTGTCCTTTGAAGGCGCATAGAAATGTGTCCGGTACTGGTTAATTTAACTTTTCAAATTTACAGAAGTGGGCCAAAATACTCTTTTACCGACAGAGCCAAAGTCAGCCAGTATACCCCTGGTTATTTCCTTGTGCTACTCATGTCTATAGAAGACATTAGAACCGAAAACAATACAAATTTAAACGAAAATAGTTTGAAATCACCTTTCAGTTTAAACCCATTAGTAACCCATGAAGTTATTTATGCTAACGGTAGAATCCATGTCAGTTCAACAAGGGGTGTAACATGGTCTCGAATTTTTTTGAATTTAACATATGTTTAATTCATAAAAAAAATAAGAATTATGTTTTATTTATTTTTTGTTTGTTTTTCCCAAAAAATTCCTATGACGAGATACAGTCCGCCAAAGATTGCGGTCCTGTCATGATTTCTCACTTGGGATTTTCGTCAAAATTTTTAAAGTCCATTACCTCAGGAACGGTAGAACATACTTTATTGCGGTTTGTTTTATTAAGAAGTTTATTTTTTTGTTTAAAAACATATGCAACGTTTTGAAATATGTGCTTTAGTTATTTTTCCACAGCTTTAAAAAAAGTTTAAAATATTTTTTTTGATATTTCTCAAAAATGCCAATTTTAAAATTTTCATTTTTTTACAGTTTATTAGTACTCCAGAGCACTACGTTCCCTGAAAAGCAGAGTTTCCACTTTTTTGTTTAACAGATTTTGGAGGCATTTGAGAACATGAGGGTTTTTAAGGAACTCTGCGTAAAGGCAGACCTGAAAATTCAAAAACAAATTTCGCAACAAATGGCCAGATAACACTTTTAATTACGTTATGTAGCGAAATTTTCATTTTGAGTCTCCACTTTATCCAGAAGTTTTATTTTTTATGAAAACAACAACCCAGACTTCAGACGATTCGCTGCATTTCCCCACGCAAGCTTTCAGCGTAGCGCCGCGCCGTAAGAATCGTTAAGCGCAATGTCATTTTGTTCTTACTAAATTCATTATCCTGGATAAAATGGCGACTCAAAATGAAAGTTTCGCTAAATGACTGCGTTGAAAGTGTTTTTCTAGCCACTTGTTGCGATTTTTTTTTTTTTTTTTTTTCAGTTTCGCCATAACGTAGAGTTCCTTAAAAACATTCATTTTTTCAAATGCCTCTAAAATCTGTTAAACAAAAAAGTGGAAGCTCTCCTTTTCAGGGAACGTAGTTCTCATTCGTACCAATAAACTGTAAAAAAATAAAAATTTTGAAATTGGCATTTTTCAGGAAAATCAAAAAAAATCATTTTAAACTTTTTTTTCCAAAGGACTGCGGGAAAAAAACTAAAGCACATATTTCAAAATGTTGGATATGTTTCTAAACAAGAAAAAATATCCTTTGAAATGAAACAAACCGCAACAAAATATTTTCTACCGTGTTGGAGATTATGTAACTGAAACATTTTGAAGAATACCCAAGTGAGAAATTATGACAGGAACGCCATCTTTGGCTGCCTGTGTCTCGGCCCAGGAATTTTTGTGGGCAAAACAACAAAAAAAAAGTTTTTCATATATTTGTTTTATGAATTTTAACATATGTGTAATTCAAAAAAAGCCAAGACCATCATGTTAGACCCCTTGTTGAATGGACATGGATTCTACCTAACATATATCTAGTATTATGTAATATCTATTTTTAAGAAAAATTGCCATGGGTCACTCATTTCTTTTGAAGCAAAATGATCACAAGACCAACACCATGTATTCACAAAATTAAACATTAACCTCAACTCAAGTACAAACAAATAAGATTTAATAAAAAAGATAATTTACTATTTTTTTTATCATACTACTAACACACCCTGAACTTTTTATTATGGCTAATACCGGACGTATGGTAAGCCGACTAAGCATGCCGCTGGGGGTAAGAAATATTTTATATTTTGTAAAGGTATGAGACGCTGATTCATCCCGTTTTAATATTTTTGAGCAATCATATTGCTTATTGATCTCATTTGACTGCTTTGATGTTTCTGTATGATTTTGTTTTCCTCCTGCCTCCTTCTGCAGCACCACCGTCGACCGACCGCTCCCGATGCTGCTGCTCCACCGAGCAAAGTCTCCAGGTTGCGTCCATATCCTACACATACAAATACCTACACACTCATGCCTGCACACAGACACAAACACACACGTATACACTCATGCCTGCACAGACACAAACACATACATACACATACACACACACGCACACACTCATGCCGGAACAGACACAAACACATACATACATACACACACCCACACACTCATGACTGGACAGACACACGCCTACATACACACACGCACACATACCCATACACTCATGCCTGGACAGAAACACACACGCCTACATACACACACGCACTCGTGAATGCGAAAAATATAATTTGAATTCAAGATGTCAAAATTCAAATTAATTACATTTTTTTATTATCATTAATTTGTTTTTTATACACAACAAAACAGGGCGTTATGTAAAACCGTACATATAAATACTCAAGCTCTACGTTTTAGATAGAAACACACTTCTAGATGCCACGCCCAATGACATGAGATTTTTCTTCCGTTTTTGTGGGAAAGTGAGAAGATTAACTTTCAAGCTGATGTGCTAAGGACGTGTACCATGAGTTGTAACGAAATAATTTTCAATGAGAAAAAAAAAGAATACCACTTTTCTTACGATTTATTACATTTCTTCACAAAAATATTTAAATTCATAATTTTTTTTTAAAAATATTTCCCCCCATTTTACCTTGTTTTCGCTGTTATTCATTCAGTCACCTACTTATTTTGTAAAGAAAAATGTATAAATCTTCATGTGCGAAGTAGAGTAGCAGTTGATGTTAACGAGTATTACATAACAATATTAAGTTATATTGTTCAATAACAAAATAATGTGCGTTGCAATAAAATTTGAAAAAAAAAAAAAAAAAACCTCGACTTTAATTTTAGAGTACCGTAAATGGGGCTACTTTGGCCAAAATTGAGAAAGAGATACAATATTCTCCGACAACCTTTAGGAAGTAATGTTTGAACTAATTTCAATGCGAAATCTGCTAGAGAGCAGCCTCTAGCCTGTATCATGCATTGCCCCCTAAAACTGTCAATGGCGCAGTCTACGCCATGACCCCTCCCTAGAGTTGGGCACCTCTGCTTTGTAATCTAACAAACTTTACACGCAAAGACAGTGCAACGTCTGCTAAGAGTTTGCTGCTATTAATTGCTTATGATTACTATGTAATAATTTATGAAATAGTATAGTTTTATTTCTCATTTCCGTTACGGTTTCACGATTACAAAACATTTCCTAACCTAAAAAGTACGACAGACTTTGGCCCAACAAAAAACTTGAAAAAAAAATCCGTCTGAAGGGTTCGGAAATGAAAACAAAACTTCAAATAAAACTCTAAACAGGAAAGCACAAGAAAACTGGGAACTCTCATCAACGGATAAAGAGAGCGATCGCAGCCTCAATTTATCAGGCCACAGAGACAGTTTTTACATGTAGGGGGGGGGGGGATAAAGAGAACCTGAAATGTTTAGCAGGTCCAGAAGAAGTCGACCCAGCAGCATCTATTTCATTCAAATTTTATTAAATTTGTAGGAAAGTGTGGGGTGTTTTGTTGTAGCAGAATGGAATGGGCTGGGCTCAGTTCTTCGGGTTACCTGTTGATGTGAAAGTATCAGATATTGTTGAGTTCATAGAACTTATGGATCCTTTGTTTTTCCAATTTGTTCTGTTAATAAAATTATTCAACCTCCAAAAGTTTTGAAAAAATAGGACTGTTTTCCGCCGACAGTTTGTGAGACAATAACTAGTCTTGCAAACAAAATTAAAAAAAAAAAAAAAAAAACTTTAAAACAAAGGTGTGACTCAAATTTCTTATACAATGTTTTTTTTTTTCTTCAATAGGATTCCTTAAATCCACAAGTCTTTGGCTCTTTTTAGTTATAAAATGATTTAAATAGGAAAAGCGGTCTAATTAACCCAAACGCAAGTAAAAAAACAATTAAAGCGGATATTTGCACTTTGAAGCAAACTAATAGCTATTTAAAAATTAAATTAAGTGATTCTAGTTGTGTAAAAAAATTCTCCACAGCTTAGTAAAGGAACAGATACAGAAGATTTGGGAAAAGATGAAAAAGGTTCCTAAATGTCGGCCTGACAGTACACAAGTAATTAAGCGGTTAATGAATTAAGTTTGCAGCTGAGCAGTAAAATAGTATCATATGTCGTAATAGTATCAAATCGACGTAAGTCCAAAACCTGCGATAAGTCCAAAAATTGCGATTTTCCGTTTATTAGTGGATTATACAGAGTGAGTTTGATCGCATCTGCCATACGAAAGGGGGTGATAGAAGGGCCCAAGTGAAGCATACAACCACCCATTATCCTATCCTTAACCGTAACAGAGTTATGGTAGATATAAGGAAAAGAGTTTAAAAAAAAAAAAATCTGAGAGAACGACCGCTTTTTGAGATTCCCTTAGGACCTACACACAAATTAATTAATCTTCGAAATTTAAAATAGATGCTGAGATTGGTCGCCGACACACCTGATCCATGTCCTTACATTTTTGCGAACGGAAGCAACCGTTACTCTAAGTGAAAATTCATTTCTTAGTTTTACTACTGCTCCGTTAAGCCGGTTGCTCAATTCCTGCAAACTGGCTACTTCTGCTGTGTAAACTTCTTGTTTTAAGAATCCCCAAACAAAAAGTCCACTGGAGTCAGGTCTGGTGGCCACGGAAGGAGGCCCGTACGAACAACCCATTGGGGACACTGTTCAGTCAGAAAATCCCGAACGGCATTTGAAGAAGGTGTAGGAGCTACATCGTGTTGGATTAAAAAAGAATTATGTTCAACATATTGACGCCAGTTATGCAAGTTTATGAAGTCCCCTCTAGTGAACAATGACTCATCTGTCCACAGTATCTTTCTTGGAAAATGGAGTTCGTTAATGTCTCGGGTATTAGCCATCAGCAAAATATTACCCGATTTTCTAAATCTGAATTGCACAATTCTCGTCTAGTGTGAAATGGTGACTTGTTTTGGTGCAATGCTTCCATGACTTTACTTTTTGAAAGTTCACTTATTCTAGCAATCGTGCGTGAACTCCGACTTGGGTTTTCCAATACTCGGTCCAGACACACTCCTCAACATCGGCAAAACCGCGGTCCTGGCCCTTTTCTGGTTAGGAGAGAGCGGAAATCATTTTCCAACAAGCCCCCACACATTCTTCAAATGCCGCTCGGGATTTTCTGACTGAACAGTATTCCCAATGGATTGGTTATACGGATCACATTCCTTGCCACCTAGATCGTCAGACCTGACACCAGTGGACTTCTTTGCGTGGGGTTTCTTAAAACAAGAAGTTTGCAAAGCAAAAGTAACCAATTTGCAGGAATTGAGCAACCGGCTTGATGGAACAGAAACGAAACTAAGAAATGTCACTTACAACAACGGTTGCTTCCGTTCGCAAAAATGCAAGGGCATGTATCAGGTGAGTCGGCGACCAATCTCAGTATCTATTGTAAATTTTGAAGATCGATTAAATGTACTCATTGATGTTGGTGTAACTTTTTTTTATTGATTTCTCCTTTGTGAAAATCACGGAAAGTAATGCTTGCTTTATTTCTGCGAATTGTTATCTCATGTGGTTTTCACTTAATAAAATATTGCAACTATTATTTTGATATAAAAATATCATTTTCTTAAACAAAGAGAGCAACATGCTTACGTGAAAAAGAAAATTTGAATCAGAAAAGCGCAATTCTTCGCTGGTTTTCCGTTTTCAACGAATGCAGATTTTTACACCATTTCAAACAAAAGCCTGGATTTCTGCTGAACTAGAAACCCAAAATGATCCGTTGTTGTATCATATGAAAGCTAGTAAAATGGGCTAGTTTTTGGTAGACTTTCTCGATTGTAGCTCATACGGTTGTTTCTGAAATTGTCGATTTAAAACTGTCGCACCATTTCAAATCTGAGTGTGTCCAATATTTCAAAGCTTGTAGCTAGTTGTAAAATGCGACTATCTTGATGGGAAAAGTGTCATTTTGTAGGATGTAATCTGCTCTTTCCAAATGAGTACATATTTTGTGCGTAGGTTATACAGAAATCTCAGAAATTGGGCGTTTTTTCAGAATTTGGTTTTTTTACTCATTTTCCTTATATCTACCATAACTCGGTTATCGTTAAGAATTGTACACGATAATGGGTCGTTCTATGCTCCGCTTGAGCCCTTCTATCACCCGTATAGCACATTCGATCAAACTCACCCTGTATATATAATAGAAGCGAATTCCGCATCGAACCATGTGAACGTAAGTCTTTTTAAAAAAAAAAAATCCTTTTTAATTTTTCGCCAGGGTTAAAAGAGAGCGCGTCTCACCTTTTGCATGCAGCAGAAAAAGGTTTTTCTTCTCTCCTGTAAAATTATCGAAATGTGACTTACGTTCTTTTGGCTCTAAGGTGCAGAATTTAAACTGAGCTCGTTGGCAAACGATGAATTTCCGATTTGATATTGATGTTCCATTAGGCCTAAAAATGCTTATAATTTTTTCCCGAAGATTTTACAAACTTAGTTTTTTTTGGAAATTCAAAGGATGTAAATCAATTTCAGGGGCATTTCTATGGACTTTCGAATGAGACTTAAATCACGAAAGCCAAACAATGCGGATAGAAATAGATATTCAATAACTTTTTCGAGTCCTAAAATTAAAATTCGAACGATTCGGTGCTTTTGTGGCGTTTGAACGTCTGCACCTATCCCCCCTCCTCTATGTTCTTTCTCGGGTGCCCAAGTACTTTCCTATTAAATTTGGTTGAGATTCGACGTTAACTGTGGATTTGTATAGGACACATACGCACAACATATATACCATTTGTTTTTACTTATATACATTGACGCATTCTTTTAACTTCTGAACTGTTTTTTTTTAAACTAGCTGTACCACGGTGGTGTATGTGATATAACAGTTCCTAAGAAACCTCATAGCATCACGGACATTTGTCCCTAAAAATTGCCTGTCGAATGAGGGCGTAAGTCTTTAAAAAAAAGGATGGCAACAGTTCTGAAAAAAATAAGTCAGCGCTGCCTTTAAATATCCCGATCCCGTTCAATAGGTGCTTTACACTGAATGCTCTTGCTCCATTGTTAAATTATTCTTTGACAAAGAATGAACTGAGGCCACGCTTGAAATTTTCTCCTGAATTAATAAGAAGAAATATTGCCAAAGCTGTGACATTACAATAAAGAGAAGTCCAGGAATATAGTCAACAGAACCTTCTTTGGAAAAAAAAAACAGCAGTTACCATTCAGAGGAACGCATTAATAAACAGACAATCTGAGGGGGAAAAAAACATATCAGCGTGAAAACAGCAGTTCCTAAAAACCACAGATTGAAAACAATGATACATAAATAAAATCGGCGGTTTTATTTAAAATTTCTGTAAGAATAAAGACGTGTTCCTGAAAAATGCACTCGGAAAGGGGACAATAGTTCTCAAAACTTTCCTTTAGAAGAAGAAAACACATACCTGAAAGTCATCATGGACTAAGGAAATAGGTTGACAAAAGCCCTGATAGTAGAAAGGTAACCATTTTTGAAATAACGTCATCCATCGCTTGAAAAATCAACCTAGTTGGGGAACATATGTACAAAAATCAAATTCAAAATAAATAAAAATTCCGAAATAGCATCAACAGTATATCTTTATAAAAAGAAACGAGCTGATGTGTGCACCACATGACTTCCTTTTACTCCAATTTAATGTCATTTTCCCATTATTGGCAATTTTAATACCACTAATAGTTTACTCTCTAAATATCACCAACAGTGACCAAACTGAAATCAGATTAATTTAAAAAAACCGCTAAATTTGTCACCAGGTTGGCGACAAAACTTAGGGACTAAAAGACTTGCGATATATCACCAAGTGTCCGCCAAATTATAACACCACTTGCGTTTACATCGAAATTAACAATGATTTCCCCCCAAAAAGGGACAAAAGGCCCCCTTTGGAGAATCCGAATGCAACTAAAAAAAGAGGTGCACAATAAGACCCCACTAGGAGTCTACGTACCAAATTTCATCTTTCTAGGACCTACCGTTCTTGAGTTATGCGACATACATACGTCACGAGAAAACTCGTAACTAACATGGGAATTGTCAAAATGGATAGTTCGCGTGTCTATACGTTCTTAGCACTTATCCACGTGTAGTCTAGTCGAAAAAAAAACTCATTCATTCCGGGGTGAGCAAAATTGAAATATAGATCGATTTTTGAGTGAAAACTTTTTCGCGAATACAATACTTCCTTTTTGTAAAAGGAAGTAAAAACCGACCACACATACATATATGCCTAAGAACGTATAGACACGCGAAATATCCATAATGACGATTCCCGAGTTAAAAACAACGAGTTTTCTCGTGACATCTGTATGTGCGTATGTATGTCGAGTAACTCAAGAATGGTGTGTCATTCCATACAGATTCAACGGATGAGTGCGCACGACCATTTTTAATTTTTTTGAAACTCATATCCCAAAAAGATGCATATGAGTGATGTTTAAAACCACTTTTAATTTTTCTCTAACCTTAACCCTTGATTTTTTAGAGGTCATTAAAAGTCATTTTCGTAGTTAAAAAGGGGACTTTTAGACCTTTGCATTTTCGCCCTAATCTATTTGAATAACAATCATGCCAGAACATTTTACATTTTGATGTTTAAGTTACATAAAATAGTAGTCATACACTCAGAGTTATGTAGCTGTAACTTAATAATTAAAATAATGGCAGCAAGCCAAAGTTCAAGGTCAAATGTAAAATTTTTACTCATTTCAGAGGGTCATAACTCGCTTAGGTGATAAAACACAAAGTGAAATATAGCAAAATCTAATCACTGGAGTCACACTATTGAGAAAATATAGCTGTAATTGTGTTTGTTTACCCTTTACAAATCACAGCTCCACAAAGATCAGAAAATTTAGAAAAATGACATTTTTAGACCCCTGTAAACCAAAAGGGGATGGAATTAAAAATAAAATTTTTCAGCCAATTGAATATTCCATTCTAGTACTATGCACGTTATATATATTGTTTTGTGTATTTGGTTTGTAAAAAAGATACAGCTGTTCGAATTTGTGTTGTTTATCCAGTTAACTCATTTTGAAAGTTATTTTTGATTAGTTAATTTGCGGCGTGTTTCTTATCTATAAATGGGGCTCTAAAGTATTGCAAGACTACTTTAATTATAATTAAATGAAGAACAACAAACATTTTGTTTGCTTTAAAAAATATTTAAATCATTTTCTGAGTTATAATATTTAAGACTTATGAAAATTACTGACCATTTTTTAGCTTTAATTATACAAAAATAATGAAGCATTTTTTTATGTCAGAGTATCATAAATAATCGGAAATATTTTATTTCCGATTATTTTATATTTTAAATAAAATTGCAAATAACATTTTGTTTTTTTTTAATATTAGTAAATAAAAAGTGATGTTGCATCATCTCTAGTTTCGGATTAACATTGGTCACTTATGACGGGACAAACTTTGCATGTATTGCATTATCTTAATTCTACGATATTTTTTATTGGGCGCTGGGAATTGGTTAACATGATAGGAACTGAACATAAGTTACATCATTCCCGTAGTAAATCATTTGTGGTCATTGTCTGAGAAAATGTTTTTTATACATTTTGTGATTTAAAAACTTTGAATAACACAATTATTGGAATGCTCTACTGGATTTTTTAATAATGAACCTTGTCATAAAAAACTTACAGTTCTACATTTAAAGTTAAAGAGATCAATAAATTACCTGAGCAGCAACAGCATCTTTTAAAATAAGAGTGAATAAAGACATTGAAACAGGGTGTACGTATCATGAGATAAAATATCTTGTAAAGTACACTCATCTCTTTGGATTTAAGTGCTGTGATTCATTTTTAACGCATAAGACAATCACTATAACGTTGCGAACAATCACCATTGATTTCTTAGAAAGTTAACAGCAAGTACTCCTCACACCAGGGAAGTCCCTTTGTGCTAATTGTTATAAAAATGTCTCTAAATGTAAAGATGAAATTTCGCCAGAATATGTTCCAGAAGAAGAAATCATAGCTTCAGTAAATACTGCTTGTGATTCTCTGGGTGTTTCACCAGTTAAAATAAATAAATTACGTGAGAATAGAAGGTCATCAGCTGTTAAAAGAAAAGCATCACAAATTTCAAAAAGTATGGAGGAAAAACTTAAGAAATCGTTCAATGTATCAAAAAAATCTGACGACAGTCAGCAGTTAACAAATTTAGGGAAGGATTATTTATCACTTGTAGAAAGTTTAAAACAAAAAGTTTCAGAATTTAACAGTTATTCTGAAAAGATTGATATTATAACTTTAATGCCAAATCATGGCCTGAATCGAAGATATGTAAAACTCTTCAAGTAGGCGACTTTGTGGTTTGAAAGGCGAAAAAAATGGAAAAAGTATTTGGTATATTACCTTGTGCAGAACACAAAAAACAAAATCGGAATAGAATTTCAACTGACATAAAGGAAAAAGTTATAAAAGGTTTATGAAGATGACGAATATAGCAGAATATATCCAGGTAAGAAAGACTTTAAATCTATCAGGAATGAGTATTCAGGAGTAAAAGAGCAGAAACAAAAGAGTCATTTTGTGTAACCTTAATGAGTTCTTCGAAGCATTCAAACTAAAACACCCAGAAGTTAAAATAGGTCGTTCAAAATTTTGTGAATTGCGCCTACAGTGGTGTATTTCAGCAGGTGGCTCAGGAACTCACACTGTGTGTATGTTCTATACATCAAAACGTGAAATTAATGATGAGTGGATCATTTTTAAATAAACTGTTTTACAGAAATCTGTTGGAGAGGATGACATGTAACGTAAATAACGAAGAATATATGTTTGGTACTTGTTTGAACTGTCCTGGTTTAGAAGCAGTAAAGCGATTTTTAGAAGAAAATAAGGATAACCTGGACTCTGAAATTAGTTATAAGCAGTGGATGATTTCTGATAACAAAAGCACTTTAATAACTGTTGAGCAAACTTATCACGAGTTTATTGATAATTTAGAAGAAAAATTGTTGGTTTTTTTTTAAAAAACACCATTTTTTCACAAGCATCTTTAAAAAAAAACGAAACAAACTCTTCAACCCAATGAATGTTTAATACTTGGAGATTTTTCTGAAAATTTTACTTTTGTTGTGCAAGATGAAATACAGAATTATCATTGGGTGAACTCACAAGCTGCCTTACACCCTTTTGTAATTATTACAAAGATAGAAAAAAAATGAGTTACAAACCAACAGCTTTTGCATAGTAAGCGACTATTTGCGCCGCACTGCTTTTGCTTTTCAAAAAGAAGAACTACAAATTGTAAAATCCGACATTCCTAACTTGGAGAAAGTTTATTATTTTAAAGATGGAGCTAGCGCAGATTACAAAAATAGAACTTTGTAAATTTATGTCATCACGAAGATGATTTTAATTTGAAAGCTGAATGGCATTTCTATGCAACCTCACACGTTAAAGGACCATGTAACGGGATCGGAGGAACAGTGAAAAGAGTTGTTACAAAAGCCAGCTTGCAAAGACCTACTGGAAGTTATATTTTAACTCCTTTGGAAATTCATAACTTCTGCATTTCAGCTATTACAGGCATTAAATTTATCTACGTTAGCACTCAGAAAGTTCATTTAGCTGAAAAAATGCTCCAAGAATGGTTTGACTCATCAAATAGAATTCCCAATACAAGAGCTAATATTGCTTTATTCTAACGAATTTTAATGCACTCAAAATAAAATTATAGACCAGTAACAATACCCATGAAGAAGTATGTGTAACTAAAAAAAATCATTTGCTGAAAAAGTAAAAAAATGACTAACCTGTGTGTTATCAAATTCAAATTTTTTTTTCTATATTTGCAATATGATTTTTAGTTTTTGTATTATGCAGAGAATTGTATACATAATTTTAGGGGATGGTGTAATGCCGTTTTCCTAATTTTTATTTATGTTTTAGGAATGTGTTATTTGAACATTACAATTTTGAACAATTTAAAATTTTAGAAAGAATTTTCCGATTGTTTAAGATACTCTAACATAAAAAAATGTTTAATTGTTTTCGTATAAATAAAGCTAAAAAAATGGTCAGTAATTTTCATTTTAATTAAATATTTTAACCCAGAAAATGATTTGAATATTTTTGTAAGCGAAAAATGTTTTTGTTGTTCTTTGTTAGAATATAATTAAAGTAGTCTTGCAATACTTTAGAGCCCCCATTTATAGATAAAAAACACGCCGCAATTATAAACTAATTCAAAGATTTAGTGCTCTCTTTCAAAATGAGTTATGTAACTGGATAAATAACATAATTTCGAACAGCTGTATCTTTTTTTTTACAAACCAAATACACAAAACAATACATATAACGTGCATAGTACCAGAATGGAATATTCAATTGGCTGGAAAATTTTATTTTTAATTCCATCCCCTTTTGGTTTACAGGGGTCTAAAAATGTCATTTTTCTCAATTTTCTGATTTTTGAGGAGCTGTAATTTGTAAAGGGTAAACAAACACACAGTTACAGCTATATTTTCTCCATTAGTGTGACTCCAGTGATTAGTTTTTACCATATTTCACTTTGTGTTTTTGTCCCCTAAGCGAGTTACGACCCTTTGAAATGAGTAAAAATTTTACATTTAGTCTTGAGCTTTGGTCTGCTGCCATTATTTTATTTATTAAGTTACAGCTACATAACTCAGTGTGTGAGACTATTATCTAATGCACTTTAACATCAAAATGTAAAATGTTCTGACATCATTGTTATTCAATTAGATTTGGGCCGAAATGCAAAGGTCTAAAAGTCCCATTTTTGACTGCGAAAATGACTTTTGATGACCTCTAAAAAAATCAAGGTTTAAGGTTAGAGAAAAAATAAAAGTGGTTTTAAACATCATCCATATGCATTTTTTTGGGATTTGAGTTTCGAAAAAATTAAAAATGGTCGAGCGCACTCATCCGTTGAATCTGTATGGAATGACCCCTCTGCAGTTTAGGAAAACACTTTTGTATCAGTAAAGACAAGTAGTGACATGTTGCTTTCGTTGCATTTGAACTCTTTCAGTAAAGAAAACACATACATTTACAGATTTCATTTAGCCTTTAAAATCCTCACTAATAATAACACTGCACGGTCGAAAAAAACTTGCTTCTTTTCTATTCTTACGTAAAATGGCCTCTCTGAATCCAAACATCCCTCCTCTCGCCCATTACGTGCAAATTTTTTTTTTTCGTTTATATAGTCCTAAGACAATATAGGAACTCTGTAAATGGGTTTTCTTTCTCAACAAAGATTCAATGCAAAGAAAGCAACCTTTCTCTACAGTTTCAACTTAATTCAGATATAATTTAGATTTACAAATGAACATAGGTAGGCTGATATAATTTAACATTTATTGTATTTATTTTCTGGGGATGTACTTCCCTCCTCCTCCTCTCCCTCGCTTCCCCTCCTTTAAAATTGTTTTCCCCTACACTGCAGTTGAAATGCATAAAACTTTAGACCAGTAACAAACTTTTTAACTAAAAAAAAATATCGCCATGATCATGAATATTCGAAATTTTGGTATCTTCCCGATTTTGCGATGAGCAGATTTTTAAAGTATGTGTTTGACCCGTTCATTGCTTTTACTGCCATGAACAGCACAATAGTCGCGTCTATTTTTATCAAAATTGAGTTACGGTCACCAGCGGTTCTTTTTGCCACATATTTCACCTTATTGCAATGTTTTATGGTCATTTGTCAAGGGGAAGCTTTTTTACTTCCTTTTGCAAAAAAGGAAGTATTGTATTCGCGAAAAAAATTTCACTAAAAAATCGGCCTTAATTTCCATTTTGCTCACCCCCGAATGAATGAATGTTGTTTTTTTTTTTCGACCCGATCACACGTGGATATTTGCCCAGGAACGTATAGACACCCGAAATATCCATTTTGACGACCCCCGAGTTAATTACAACGAATTTTCTCGTGACGTATGTATGTGCGTATGTATCTCTCATAACTCAAAAACGGTATGTCCTAAAAAGTTGAAATTTGGTACCTAGATTCCTAGTGGGGTCTTGTTGTGCACCTTCCCTTTGGTTGCATTCGGATGTTCCTAAGGGGGTCTTTTGCCCCTTTTTGGGAGGAAATCATAGTTAATTTCTATGTAAACTCAAGTTGTGTTATAATTTGTCGGAACCTTGGCGATATATCGCCAGTCTTTTGGTCACCAAGTTTTGTCACCAACTTGGCAACAAGTTTGGCGAATTTTTTTCTTTTCTTTTTTTTTTTTAAATTTGATTTCAATTTGGACACTGTTGGTGATATTTAGAGAGTTATATTAAAATTGCCAATAATGGGGAAATGACACTAAATTGGAGTAAAAGGCAGTCATGTGATGCACACATCAGCTCGTTTTTTCTTTAACTTTTAAAAAGTTGCATGTGAATCAAATATGTAAAGGCGCAAAACTTTAAACAGGAATTTCTCATTTTGAACTCAGCTACAGATACGACTTATACGCAGATTGAGAAATTGAAACTGCAGCTTTTGGAACAGCTCAACCTCAGCATAATGCATGTAAATATCACTTAGAAAGGAGCTAAGTGGGTTTCCCACAGCCAGACCATTTAACAGAGTATAAAATTTCCCGCTAAAAACAAAAGAACATTGCTTAAGACAGCTACGAGAAAGGAAAATTGATTTCTCTATTTCCGTAGAGATAAACCGAAATGCAGAAAGTCTTCTTTGACGGCATAACAATGAACCCTAGAGGGGATGTTCGTAAATAAGGAAGTAACATCAAAAGAAGCCATTACAGAATTATTTGCAACGAAGCTATGAATTTTTCTTACAAAATCTGCAGAATTTTGAATAGCAAATAAATTATGACTCCTAACAGGAGAAACCAAATACTTAAATTTTTTGCAAGTTTATAAAAAGTCGTTTATTATTGGGAACAATCGGCCAGAAAGGAATGCCAGCTATATGCACCTTGTTTAAAGCATGAAATCTAGCATAATTAGCAGTATGTGGGAAAACGGAGCGCTTACCATTTGAAGGCATAGAGTGAACAGACTCGACAGCAGAAGAAAGAGTTTCTGACCCTTATCAGTAGATCTTCAGAAACTTCAACAGAAAAAATAAAATTATTATTTTTATCAACATAGGATGATTTGTCAAGAACAAGAATTTGGCTACCCTTGTCAGCTTTGGGAACAACCTTAAAGCAGGTATTAGTACCATTACCCCGCATTATCCGGCATGCCGCAAAATTCGGGGATCACCAGATTTTTAATAACACTTGTCTGGTCATTTCCGGCATGCCGGAAAAATCGGGGTTAGGAAAATAATTTTAATACTATGAAAAATATTTGTTCAGCTTAAAAACAAATATAAGTTTTATACATATCTTATTAGTATTAATAAACAGTTTAATTTTGTAAAAATATTTACTAAAAATGTCATTTGTTATTTAAACAAGAAAAATATTGTTTAATAACAAATAATTTCATAAAAATTAAATTAAAACTAAGTAAGCAAACATTTAAGCAGTAGGTGACCGCTCTAAATCAGTGCTAAAGAATTCACCATAGTTATTCAATAAATAAAAATTAAACTTACCTCTCTAAAAGGAACTTAAAATGATTTATTTAAAAACATTGTGAACAAATTGCAGCAACAATGATTGCTTCCAAACTGATTACTTTATTGGCATGTAATTAAATCCATTAATAATGACCTGCCATAAATAAAAAGCACATACTATATGCACTACATTTTTTATTCTCTTTTTTAAAGAAGGTTACTTTCGGGATTTATTTTTTTTTCTTACAGAGGTTTGCTTTCTGACTGGAACTGACTGGGGAAATTACTTTTGTTTTGTTACAAAATCAACCTCGAATTATCCGGCAGCCGGAAAATTCGAATTTCCCGGCATGCTGGTCAACATCGCTTTTTTCCGGCATGCCGGATAATGCGGTGTAATACGGTAAATGGAGGGAGCAAGTTCCATCATTGGCTAAGCAAAAGTTGGGACAAAGTGCCCAAATCACGTGAGTCAACAACGACGAATGGTCGACACGTTTTGCGTGAAACTAGCGAAAGAAACCTGATTTCTACCAATGCTTTGCTTTAAAGAGTATCACATGACTTGGTGTCTTTGCTTCAGGAGTGAAAGTGATCGCTCTCTCTATTTTATGTCTTCTCAATGGTAACAACCAGGTAAAAGTTAGAAATTAAATCCTTAACACAAAAGCAAACATTATAAGCAAAAATTGGTTTAAAAATTTGAGTTAAAGCCGATATGAGAAGCTATAAGATGCCGAGCCGAATCTTTTTGAGAGGAAGTTAAGGAACTAAATTTAAAAGCTTTCTCAACAGGAGCAATAAGCTTACCGGGGAACCAAAAGATTTAGATAGTTATGAAAAAAGTTTAGAATGTTCGCATTGAAATAAGCATATTCAGACTTTTTTGACACATGAAAAGTGTGCCCTCGTCCCCTGCAAAGCGTGTGAAAGATCTTTTGCATTAATCCTTTACTTGTGGGCCAAACCATGTGACATACAGGCCATGTTGCTCACGATGTTTGATTTTAATTTTTTTTTCTTGTTAATTATTATTATATTGGGAGTCAAACGGTGGTTTAAAAGCTTTTAAACCTTCAGTTTTTTTTTTTTTTTTTTTTTTTTTTGCAACCACTTTTCAGTAGCTGCGGACTCGTCTTTTCATGAAACTTTGCAAAAACTTTTCGGACTTTTTATTTATGAATGTATCAAAATAATTTACAAACAATTAGATTGAGTAGAAAATGACCAAACATAGTTATTTTTCTGATAAGTTTTAACAAATCTGTGAAACATTAACTTAAAAATAAGATTTTCAATTTGAAATTTCACATTTTTAGCATAAAATATTAGTTGAAGTAAATAAGACTCAATCTTACTTTTCTCCCCTTGAATAGATATTTTATAGACCTATTCTCAGAAGCAGTATGAAACGTCTGAAGCAAGTCCATTTTTCACAGTTAGTCAAACTTGCCATCTTAGAGAAAAAAAAATATTAAGTTTAAGATTCAATATCTGAAAAGGGATTGAACAAGAATCTATGATAATTTAACTGTATAACCTTCATATAGCAGTAAATATTTGGCAAACATTTTATATTTGATCCCTTAATAGTTTTAGAAATATGGAGTCTCGAAGTTGTCTTAAAAATCACATTCAAGAAATCACTATAATGCAAAATTTATTCTATACATTATTTCAGTTGCTGTTTTGTAGTATAAACTACCTATTTACACTTAAGGTATGATATTTAAGTTCACTTACTTAAAAATTTAATATCAATAAAATTTTGCTTTTAAATTTTTCATAGTCTTATTCAGGTCATTCTTTTTCAACAAGCTCTAATTTCCGCATGATTAATTATGGGAAACATTGGCGAGTCCGTCGTTTCCTACAGTTACTGATACTGTCAGTGTTGAACTAGTGTTAAATTCAGCGTCATCATCACTATCATTGTTTATGTTTTCTTCTTCAGTTTTTTGAACAAATAATTTTGTGGCACTTTTGGGCAGAGTGATTTACCTGGAGTTACATCAACAGGCAGATTTGTAGGCTTAGACAAGTGTTGCAAAACAATTATTTCATTGGATATTCTAAGCTTAAGCAACTTCTGACAATTCAGTAACTTCCTTACTCACACTTTGGTAATCTTATATATGACATTGCTCACCATTGAGAACACCCACGTAACAGTTCATATTGGACAATCACAATGTAAAACATAACTAAACTGAAATTAACACATAAATTAACTTTTTACAAAAAATTGTAATGAGTTTTCTTAGTAAAAAGCAAAATAAGTGTATAAGGAGCAAGTGAAAACATGCCAATGCTCTCAATCATTATTAGTAAGATTTGCGTCATTTAAAGCTACAATTTATAACATGATATAATCATTCACTGGCTAATTAAAAATAAACAAAACCGAATTGTGATAAATGTATGATCTAAGTCTGGAGACGTAATTTCCGTAGCAATCTCCTGTGGTTCATTTGTTATGTTCTCAAAATGTTTATTTGTTATTTCTTCATAAATTTTAACTGCCATTGCTGCACATTCCATTTTATGAATTTGAGAACACGCTTTTCACTCTTCTCTGTTTTGATAGCAATGAGTTAGAAAAACATCATATTGTAACTTGCTCACTCCACATACTATTTTGCTTCATATTAAAAGAGCTCAGTTCATGCAGTCTACCTCCTTTACTAAAATTTAGGTTTTGTACATTAATGAGAATTATTTTAGCTTTGTGTTACATTGTGATTTTCAATATGAACTCTAGTGGGATAGGCAAGATTACCAAAGAGTATGTTTATGGAAATGATAAATATGCATTTTTACACTTCTCATTAAAAGTAAACAATATAGAACATAAATATTTGTTTCATTCTTATAATATAAAATTTAAGATTACAAGTTTAGACATGTTTTATGCACTGTCTTACTATCAGAACACAGGATTTTTTTTTTTTTTGAAATGTGTTCTCATGTACGTAGCAGTTGATACTAGTAAACTATATAATGAAATATTTGAATTATTTGTTTTTGTGAGGGGAAAGTAAATTTAAATATCATACATTACGTGTAAAAAGGTTAGTTTATACCACAAAACAGCATCTAATATAATGATTAGAATTAATTTTGCATTATATGATGATTTTTTGGCGTGAAAACAAATGTGATTTTTAACACAACTTCAAGGCTTCATATTTCTAAAACTATTAAGGGATCAAATATAAAATTCTTGCCACATATTGACTGCTATATGAAGGTTATATAGTTAAAGTTTCATAGATTATCGTTCAGTCCTTTTTCGGATATTGAATCTTAAATTTAGCATTCTTTCACTAAGATGTCAAGTTTGGCTAACTATATATAAAAAAAAATGTGCTTACTTCAAACATTTTATACTGCTTCTGAGAGTGAGATACGAGTCTTACTTCCTTCTACTAATATTTTTACGCTAAAATGTGAAATTTTACATGGAAAATCTTATTAAGTCATTGTTACCCAAATTTTTTAAAACTTATCAGAAAAATAACTAATATAGAAAGTAGGCCATTTTCTGCTCTATCTAAAAGTTTTCAAATAATTTTGATACATTCATAAATAAAAAGTTCTAAGAGTTTTTGCAAAGTGCTATTTTCATGAAAAGTAGACTCCCCAGCTACTAAAAAGGGGTTGCTAAAAAACTATCTGAAGGTTTAAAAATTTTTAAAGAACTGTGTAATATAACAGTTAAATAACAGGCAAAAAAAAATGTAAAAGTCAAAAATAGTGAGCAACATTTTTTACTTTTCCTGTATGATTTCACATGGATTGACCCTTTAGTGACGTAAAATAGTTTATAGTATACAACTAAACAACTTACATTCTTAAAACTTACTAGCTATTTGCTAAGATGGTACGAATTTTGTGATTTATTTATTTATTTATGTTTTAGGTTAAAATAGGGATTTTACCTAATTCCATTATTGTAAAGGAGTATGTTCGATAGCATAGAAGTGACCTTAAATGAAGTACCCGGAAAAAAGATTTCCATTCATGGAGCTTGGTGGGCCTTTTGTGTGTGTGTGGGGAGACATGTGTGTGTAGACGTGTGGGTGTGTGTGACGTGTGTGTAGACGTGTGTGTGTGTGGAGACGTGCGTGCGTGTGTGTAGGGCATAGGCGCCACCGCTTAGGGGAGGTCCCTTCGCGGAGGCCATAATTTGACACTACCTTTTAAAAAATAGAATCTGCTGCTGCCTTGAATGAGCACAAATGATTTGTAACCGTGGCGAAGAAAATGTGTTCTCTTAATAAATTTTAAAACAACGAGTTAGCTTATTCTTGTCATGGTAACTTTCCCATTCAAAAAATATTGTTGTCGCTTAAATAGAAGGCAGCTATTCAATCAATATTACTTTGTGTTACAGGTATGGCACTGTCCTTGCACACATTGTCCTTGAAGATTCAGAATTAGCATCCAAAACGAACGGCAGGTTTAACGAATATTTACTTTTGAAGAAGAAAAGCTATTTGCCAATCATATTGCCAAATTTTGCTAATAATAAAGTATTTTTTAGTTAAGCCCAAACCAACCCCTTGATAGTGTGAGACACACTGGTTTTCTACAAGATATCAGATGTGCTGTTCACAAATAGTGCCAAGCTTTCAGGGGGGAGAGGGGTTGAGTGTGTAACAAAGGGGGTAGGGGGTTAGAAGAAGTGTGACGTCAGCCATTTCTATAAAACTATGCTTATGAAAAATAAAGCGACGTGTGACAAAGGAGGATACGGGTAAGGTGAGGTTCGACGAAATTGAACATTGTGATGAAAATTAAAACCTTGCTGTTCTTGTAAGCGAAGTTGGCAAAACAATGTTTCGTATACTCTTTAAAATGAATGAAAAGTACCCAAAAAAGAGGCACAAACTCACTCCATTTGACGGTTTCAAAAGAAATAAAAAGGATGGAGCTTATCCATCCCTAGAGTCTGGGTGGACTGACTTAAAATTTACAATCCACTTTGTATTGGGACATAAGTTGCATATGAATGGAAACGTTAACTCTTAAGTTTTTTCACTATCGCTATTTCAAAACTTGATTTCGGGGACAGTTGAGCTTTTAAAAATCAGAATTCATTTGGGCTACTAAATGAAAACACGAAATTTTCAGAGAAAATAAATTAGACCTTTTGAAAACAATGCAATTATAAATTATGGTATAACTTTTGGATTATAGTTTGGTGGAAATGTCATACACCAGTAAGTAGGAAGAATGGAACTTACCATTTCGAAGATGCAAACATACTCTCCTCATTTCTCAGTTAATTTAAGAATACTTCAATAGATGGCGCTGGAGGGAGTCCGTTAGAATTTTATTGCTAAAATGAAATGAAAAATATTAGATTTAACATTAAGTACAAATCCAGAAAATTATTCATCAATAAAAATTCAGGGAATAGTATTCCGCATATTATTCGCTAACAGACATCAAAGAAAGGTTTGTACCTTCAAAAAGAAAACTAATAAATACCTGCTAACATCTACCGGAGAAAAAAATCAGTAAGTGATCGTGACACACAGCAATATTTCATCTTTCGTTGCCGATTAGGGAAAAATGTAGGTTTTTTTTTTCTTTCACTAAAAATGGGGTATTTAAATATAAAATAGAGAGAAAAACCAAAATTCTCGAATCTCTCGGAAAAACCAATCGAGCTAGTAGATATGCAGAAGAGTTAATCTAGGTTTGATAGTAATAAATACCAGAAACTTAAAATAAAATTTAAAATTTTGATAGTTTGAGTTCAAATTAAGTTTTTTGCAATAACGCGTTGCGATAGGACAATACTCGTTGGGCCATGTGTGTATGGGTAGACGTGTTTTATGTGCGCGTGTGTGTAGGGCATAGGTGCCACCGCCTGGGAGTGGCCCCGCTCGCTGTGGTCATAATTTGACACTACCTTTTAAAAAGTAAAATCTACTTATGTTAAGCATTGAATGAATGCAAATGATTTGTAACTATTGCGACTAATATTTTACCTCTTAATAAATAAAACGAGTTAGCTTATTCCTATCGTCATGGTAACCTGAAAAATCAGAGCAACATCAATCTCGGTCAAGTGAGCCTAATAAGCAGCAATTCGCGATTGCA
The DNA here is from genome assembly GCF_026930045.1 of Uloborus diversus. Classification (NCBI taxonomy): domain Eukaryota; kingdom Metazoa; phylum Arthropoda; class Arachnida; order Araneae; family Uloboridae; genus Uloborus; species Uloborus diversus. The sequence continues at coordinate 63,157 of NW_026558660.1, read as the reverse complement.
CCAAAAATAGGATATGTACACCACACTGCTTCCTTTACGTCCACTAAATAATCTATTTTAATTTCTCAAATGAATGGGTGCATGTGCCCATGAGCGAGCGTTAGAAGCAACACTTCTTTAATGAATTGCTTTTTAGACATTTGACTAAACTAAGGGGGAACTTTAGGTAGACGAAGACCCTAAATATTTTTCTGCAATATTCATTGCACCTTTCGAAAACTTAACACGATTATTAAACATGACATAACACATTTTGACTACTTATTTTTTGAAAAAAAAAATCATAGGTTTTTAATAAAAAAAGCTCTTTTCTTTGCAAAAAACTACCATTTCCTTTTCACTTACAGTGCCTTCATTTTTTCATAATTTTAAAAACTTTTTTTGTCTATCTCTTCGCTAGGTACCAGAGAGTGATATGACCCTCGAATTTGGCCTAAGTAACGTAAAACTGGTTTTATGGGTAAATTTTTGAAAAATGTCCCCGAAAAATGTGCTTTTTGCCCCCTAAGTTTAATCGATCATTATTTCAAAACCAAATATTGCATTTAAATTATTTTTTCGAATTTTGTATCACAGTAATGTTTAATTACCATTTTTGAATAGTTTCAAATCTTTTAGAGTTGTTACTTTTCTCGCTAGAGCTGTTTGGGTAAATAAAAACTCTGAAAACGTGGTTATGAGAAAATCAAGAAAGAAAAATTAAATTTCAGTTAGAAGCACGAATTTGAGATTAGAAATTTCTTCTAGTTTTCTTAATAATTCATGTATTTAAAAAAATATGGATTTAGAAAGAACACCACTGGGGCTCTAAATTTCTCAAAATTTTAAAATCGACTTTCGAAAATTTAGGTGTTTGCCTACCTTAAATGTAAAGAAAAAAATTATGTTTTTTTCTGCGTCCGTGATCTAAAATTGCATAAAAACTCTATGGAATGTGTAAAAAAACAATACAGCAGTGCCTCAGACTGTGTGGGAAAACACTTAAACAAAACATCCCTATCTGTCGAGAACAGATGAGAAAAAAAAGGGGTTTTACAGAAATTCATTTTCCCAGTATCTCACTAATTACCACAACCACGGTCACGAGTCAGGAACTTTAAGACACAGCTGCAAATATACTCTAATATATTTAACTTTGGACCCAACTTGCATACTCATTGAGACTTGCAATGTTTATAAATATAGGCTTATTTTTATCACCCTACATGCGGTCTGTATGATATAGCACACAGTGTTGCCTAATTTCTTTTCTAAAGCAGGCCCGCACCTCAGTAAACTGAATCTAGGAGGTCAGAAAACATCGAAAATTTCCTTAACTACATCGGAAAATAAAGGAAAGAGAAGAAATGTAAAAACCAATAACAGTTTTATCATTACTACGCTTCTTTTTTAATGCATGTGTTTTTCAGAAGCCAATTTCGAAACATTTAGGTCCAAATTTGCAACATTGTCATTAACCGTGCTTTTCGATTTGTAACATTATTCAAAACTCGGGCCACACGAATAAGTTTCGCGGATCGGACGTGGTCCGTAAGTTTTGAGCATCACTGATATAGCATTATGCAAAATTCACGTACTTTTTTTGAAATTTTCGACTTCATACGTTCATAATTATTAACATCAAATTACTACATTCAATTCGATGAAATCGGCACTAATCCCCATCAGGCTCTTTCAGTATATGGGTCATTCTTAAAAACTGTATCTTTTCACACGCTTTTCATCAAATGGGGTCGTTTCCAAAAATTTAAAAGTATTTTTTTCGGAAAGAGCATGCTTAAAAACATAGGATCTGACCATTTTTTAAAATAATTTGACTATGTTCGAGATTTTTAAAAAATACTTTAATGAGTGCGCTTTCATTGTTTACGCTTCTGCCGATGACATCACAAATGATGAAATGCCATTCACTAATGCCATTAAGAGAGAAAAATATTTAATTCGCATCTTTACTCACTTGTATTGGCAACGATATGGTATGATAGCAAGCGTAGAGGAATTTTTTATTCGCTGCTTGATTATCATAACGTGGAAACGCAGTGAAAAATGCGCCCAAGTACATCATTTGCGAAGTCATAAAGACCACACATTGTATGAAAAATCGGGCATTTTAAAAAATTAATAAAAAAATTACCGTCGGGAAAATAAAAGTATTTTCTGGGGTTTTTTTTTTTTTTTTTTTTTGCTTATCAATTTCTGTGACTAAAAGTAGTACTTTTGACTAAGGGAAACACTATTTTAAAGAAAATTTTTTAAGAGGCTTTTATTCAACTCCTGCGAAGTGAACATACATCATTAACAACTTCCAATGAATAGTTCGATCTATTGAAGAGTATGTAGAGTGTACTCATTAAAAACAAGAAATAATATCAACAAAGGACGGTATAAGCTATTTGAAAAAGGCTATAAATCAAAAAATGGGAATGAAGAAGTATTAACAAAATATCGTAGCGTATGATCCTTTCAGTTTGCCACCAACAAAACAAGAAATACTGCAACAAATTAAAAGAATTATGTTCATCTGCAATGTATGGTGTAATGCTCACATGCGGTGTCCCACAGATAAAGTTCCTGAAAATTACGGATGGACAAAAATTGATGGCAAATATGAATATTGTTGGTTTGATGGTCCTCAAAGCCCATCCTCTGAAGAATTATCTTTTGAATTGCAAGGTACCCTATTAATATTGATTTTATTTTTTAATTATTCGACGACTCATTAGTTTTTTCATGTTATTAAAGATTTAGGTATCACAGACGAACAAAATGAGGAAGATACTGATGAAGATGAGAGTGATACTAGACGAATATTTGTCTCATGAGACAGATGAAAATTAATTTATTTTTTGTGTGAAAGTAAAAAAAAAAATTGTTTACATAAGATAATAAAGTTTATTTCAATAAACATATTTTCACTTTTCGTTACGTTTCACATAGGAAAACGAAAATAACAATCATTGTAGTACTAGGGATATATACCTGTTTTCCTGTAGGACATTGTTTTATTTGGGCACAAAACACACTATTCCATCACGTGATATTAGTGTCCTACGGTTACTTAAAAAATAGTCTTGTGCTATTGAGAACTTTGGAGTGTCGGATCAGAAAAGCATACCGCGCAATTTGTAGGACAATGAATGTCTTAAATTATATTAACTGACCAAAAAAAAAAAAAAAAAAAAAAATCAGCTGGTCAGTAATTATATTTCATGTCTTCGTAAATAGTACATGTTGCAAAAGTGGAACATCTTTGATTAAATCGTGCATTTTTAGGACAAGTTTTTTTCGGCTAATTTAGATAATTATAAGAATTTCAAAAAAAAAAGAACAATTAGTTTCAAATATTTGATAACCGCCAAATCAACAAACTACGTCCTTATTAACCCTTGTTAGCTACCACTTACAAAATTTTTGTAAAGTAAAAAATTTTGTTTTGAGATTTTTGTCGAAAAACAAGATGGCTTTTGCTTTAAAAACTAAGTGTGGTTGTTCCGACTTCTCACCTCCGTGAACTTGCATTTCAGGGATGTAAATTAATGTAAAAAAAGAAGTGAACCTTTTTTCATGTGCTTAATATGTGCAGATCGTAGCAACGAAGAAACAAAATGTTTCCCTGAAAAATGTATCCATTGTGCCTATATTAATGGAAAATTCCTCACCTCCATGATAGACCTTATCAATGTCACTATTTCTGAAGTGAAAATAGCTGATGGAGGGGAAATACATCAATCTCAGGCATTCTTCTAAAACTACAAATTGATAGTATATTCTCTCAAATTTACTAAATACTATTTTTAACACATATTTGAACTAAAAGGGTAACTGATAATTAAGCCGTACTTTAATTAGGAGAGCTTAATATTATATTCTCAATGATCATTAAAATAGCTGATTGTCTGCACAATTAACAAAATGACTAGTTTGATATTGAATTAGCCTCGTTTTTTAAATATTAAAAGTTTTTTATTTTTTTTCCGTGAACAACGCATTTTTTTTATTTTCTTTATGAGTAAATAATTGGAACTTAGCTGAACCATTGTTTATGGTTATTTCTAGTAGGTAGCACTTTCACATAAGAATGAAAAAGAAAAGAGAAAAGGTTTCGAAATTGAAAAATATTTGCGTTCAAAAGTTACGTTTTCTGGAGAATGACCCGTATACGCTGTATGTCTAAAAAATGTTTGAGAGTATACGGCGTATATGGAGTATACCCTATGGGAACACCACTGCTCATAAGCAGTCATCAACATAGTAAACATAGAATTGAAACAATTTTTTTGGAACAACTTGACCTCAAAATGACGCATTTAAAATGTCAGTAAGAATGGATCAAACAGAGTGAGTTTCCCATAGCCTGACCATATAAAATTCACCATTAAAACAAAAGGACATTGTTTTTAGGCAGGACCAAGTAAAGACGATAAATCGTCAATACTTTGGAGGTGAAAGAAATTCAGAAAGTCTACTGTTGAGGCATAACAATGTCTCTTCAATCGGAACGTTCGTAAATAAAATTGAAACTGGCTGTGTTCGGAACAGCTTAACTTCAACATAATGCATGTACTCACTCAGAATGGCGCCTAGTGGGTTTCCCATAGCCAGACGATCTAACGTAGTATAAAATTTCTATTAAAAAAACAAAAGAACATTGTTTAGGACGGATACGAGTAAGAAAAATTGTTCCTCAATTTCCGTAGAGGTTAAATGAAATTCAGAAAATCTGCTTTGAAGACATAACAATGAACCCTCGACGGGAACGTTCGTAAATAAAGAGGTAACATCAAAAGAAGCCGTAAAAGAATCATTTGGAACGAATCTAAGAATTATTTTAGCAAAATCTACAGAATTTTTAATAGCAATTAAATCATAACTCCTAAGAGAAGAAAACACAAAGACGAAATATTTTGTAAGTTTATAAAAAGTCGGTTCAATGTTGGAACAATCGGCTAGAAAGGAATGCCAGTTTGACGCACCTTGAGAAAAGCATGAAATCTAGCATAATTAGCTATGGATGGAATAAGAGATTGTTTAGACATTTGAAGGGCATAGAGCGAACAGACTTGACAGCAGAAGGAATAGTTTTTAACTCCTTATCGCTAAGATCTTTAGAAATTTCTACATATAAACCAAAAGAAATCAAATTATTAGTTTCATAGTTTGATTTTTCAAGATTTTTAGAAGATGATTTGTCAAGAACAATTTGGCGGTCATCCTTGTCAGCTTTACAACAACCAAATCAGAATTAAAAACTAAATCCTTAACACAACGGCTAACAGTATCAACAAAAACAGGTTAAGAAATTTTACAGTTAAAGTCAATATTAGAAGTTATAAGATGTCGAAACGAATAATTGGGGTATGCATGTGTAGGCATATGTGTGTGTCTGTGTGCAGGCATGAATGTGTGGGTAGTTTGTATGAGTGTGTGTATGTGTTTGTGTGCATGTGTCTGCATGTATTTGTGTGCTCAAGAGGAGCAATAAGTTTGGACAAAGAAGGTTTAACTTTCACAGTAAAATCATCATTACATTTCAGAGCCTCAATTTAATAAGTACTTAATGCTGAGGTTCCCAAACTTCTGACCTACGCGGACCCTCTCCGGAAAATTACGAACTTCGCGGACCCCTCCCCCCCCCCCTCGGCGCGCGCAAAAAAAAAAAAAAAAAAACATTTTGACACAGTTAAATCTATTTTTTCTGATATATTTTTACGCTTTTTCCTTTATTTTTTTTACACATTGTTCTGTATATTTTTGAGCGCTCTAGTCTGGTTTTCATTTTTTACAATATTATTTTCAGTTATGGAAGTAAAATTCTATATGAAATTCAATGAGGAATTAAAAGGTTATCACTAGATTTCTACAACAAGTTAACTAATAAAACTGAACTTTCGAAGTTAGTGAACAAAACACTGTTAACCTGGTTAAAGTGTATTAATTTTTCACATGAGTTGTATTTTTATGGCGTTAAAAAAAAAAACACACACACACACACACACAGTTTTTGACACAGTTAAATCTTTTTTTTCTAATTTATTTTAACGCTTTTGACTTTAATTTTTTTTATGTTTTGTATATTTTTCAGTGCTCTAGTCTGGTTTTCATTTTTCACATTACCTTTTTGAGTACTGGAAGTAAAATTCTATTTGAGATTCAGTTAGGAACGTAAATGTTATCACCAGATTTCTATAACAAGTTAACTAATAGAAATGAACTTTTGAAGTTAGTGAACAAAACACTGTTAGCCTAGTTTAAGTTTATTAATTTTTCATATGAGTTGTATTTTTATGGCGTATTACGATTTTAACTATTAACTATGTTTCGTCGGGCAAATCTACCCTAGCAGCCTCGTAATGCTGTGTTTAGGACCTGCGTAGCCTTCACAATGCTGTCTGCTTAAATTTGCCTAAATTGTAGAGAGCCACTGCCCTCGTCTCGCTATCGGTCACCAGTCCCCGGAAATTACAAGCAGTTTCATTCATCGCAACCGATGACTTATTAATCCTTTAAATGTAATTATAACTCTAAAAATGTACGCTTACCGTTAATACAGAAAAAAAAATATCAACTATTTCCACTTGCACCAGTGATACAACCTTGCTTACCATTTTTGTTCATCAGCTCACCTCATACTAACTACATCAACAGTGTCCATCAGGTGCGGATGCAATATAGTACTGTCTGACCACGGATTGTAGGGAAAGACAAACACCGTTTTACAGCCCGAAATGGACAAATCTATTATTTTTTAGTGATGTCAGCTTTTAATAAAGCAGAGTGTCATTCAAATGAGCGGAACACGCGCATCAAATTTTTTCTTTTCCCCCTTATTGACATAGATTCGTCTTATCTGGGCGTTTGAAGTATGCTAATAATATCAATATATCCTGAGCACTAAATATTTTAGGCCTTGACGATTTGACCAGAAAGGATAATTGCCCAGAATTTGGGGACTGGATAAAAATCTCAAGCGTCAAACGTTTACTTTCACTTCAAATGATTTTGCTAAATAAACTTAAGCTCGTATTATGCAGCAAATGTATAAAACAGTGGTACTCCAGCCTTTGCTTGAAATTTTGAATGTTGACTATGGTAGTGGCGTACCTAGTATGGGTGACACCCGGGGCGCTAATTTGTGGTGTCACCCCTCCCCCTTACTAACGCAAAAATTAAAAAAAAAAAATGTTTTAGAGGAAGTAACTACTAGGTCTAAGTATTGCCAATATGATTCTACTACTTAAGCAAGAACTTTATTCCTCTTAAACGTGCTTTCTTTTTGAATTAAAATACCGTTATTCGTACTTCAATCTTAACAATATTTAACGTTTTAGATGCGTAGTACCGCGGACCCCCGGAGTCCGTGGACCACAGTTCGGGAAACTGACTGAATGAAACTCTAGACAGATTAACCACAACCTTCTTATTAACAACGGGTATTTTTTCACTTCTGAAATTTTACAGAGGTTAGCTGATTTCTTTTTCAAACACTTTGATGTTTATCAGGGGAACGAAGGGCTCTAGAGCAAGAATTTGTAGATAATATCAAAGTCGGAAATAAAATTTGAGACAAAGATTTAAATCATAAATTTCGCGTTCAGTTTCACGATAAACGCTTCCTAATTTCTTGGATCCAAGCTCTAAGAAACGTGCAGCAGAACGTAAAGCAGAACGCGGTAAATTACGTTTCAAAGAGATGAAATGCAGAATAATATTATTGCCCTAACTTTTTTAGAGAAATTTTAAATGCTTCATAAAACGAAGCAATTAAGCCGAATATTGCAAACTGATTTGAGACAAAATAAATATCAAAACCAAAACAAATGGAGATAATGTAAAACAATAACAAAATAAATAAGAAACATGAAGAGAATAGTCACAATCAAAAGACAACAACACAATCACAATTCAGAAAACGAAAAAGAAAACAAAATAATGCAAACGTAAGGGCCGAGTAAGCCACAAATAATTTAAATAAATACCTTTGTGCTAAAAAGTAAAATAAAAAATAATAAACGTTAAAAAGCACAAATTGAAGATTATTCAAGCAAATTTCAAAACAAAATTGAAAAAAAAAAACTATCCCCAAAATGGTGATTTTTCATACCTCTCTCACAGCATCATCATCAAAACATATCCAAACTCTCAGCTGGTTGGGAAAGAAACACGTTGAATAATACTTCCCATGATAAGTAACAGTGCCAACTATTTGATGAGTAGGAATTGATGCCCAACGACCATGAACAGCAGAATGAAGCACCTAAAGAAATTATTTTTCAGATAATTAAAATTTTATACAGTCAAACATTGTTATCGCGACACCCTGATTTCAAAAAACTCCTTATGTCACGTCACTTCCCCCCCCCCCCAGATACTCGAACTTATGCCATATAATTTTAATATTAAGTGGCTCCGGATTGTACGACAGTTTTTTGGTGCGATTCCAATAACTTTGATATCTTATTTTATGTTAGTTATGGCTGAAAGCTTGTGATAAACACTTACTTAGAAGCCCTAAAAGCCATAAACATCGGTAGAACACCAACCATGTCGTAACACGGCTAAATTCTGTGTCAGGTTCTTGCAGATGTTTTTCGGAGCATCGGAGTTCAGAACATGTTTTTCCGCATTTCATCTGTGTCAACCTGTCGCAGAATTTAGCTGTGTTAGGACATGGAGAGTGTTCTGTCGATGTCTATGACTCTTCAAACGTTGAGGTACTTATATATAACAAACCCTCCACCATAAAAAATTTGAAGTTGAAAATAAAGAATGAGCACGCCCACTTCCTGACCTCTCTGCACAACAATCTGTAAGAATGCAATGAGTTTTAATTTGTGTTAACAAAATTGGACAATTAAATAAGTTTTTTTCCTAGAAGTGAGAAACAAAACAATTCACGCAACATGCATAGAATTTGAACAGCACAGAAAAATTGCAAAGAAAGTTTCATTCCAAGTCCATCCCTTTCCATATGAGGTGAGGATTACGATGTTGTTTTTCTATCATTTTTTAAAATATTTCTTGTATTCAAAAAATATTTCTATTAAGTATATCATCCCAGAGCTGGGTTCATATAGATTATAATTCAACAAAAATATTCACAAAAAATTTCCAAAGGATTAGTAATTAACTATTTCACCTAGAATTCGAGCCTGTTGAAAAAAGAGTTGTTTAGAGGAAAACGCGTTAAAAAAAAATCTCCTGTGGACATTTTCGAATCTCCAGTCACTTAAGTGCTCATAGCATCGAAACTAATCGAAATTTTTTCACTGAAATTTTAGCAACATATTCTTGAATAGTTTTACTAACATTTTATGACTTTTTTTTTTTTTTTTTTTTGAAGCATCTAAACTGGTTTTATCTCTTGAGCCAAAATATAAAGATCTAAATTATCCTATTTTTTACTACAATGACGACTCTTCATGAATTCTGTAAAGCCAAAAGTCCACAGTAGAGAAGAAAAGGTTGCTTTAGACAGCCTTCATATGTGGTTGTTAGGGTTGGGAGTATAGTTTAATGGGGTGACTTTAGAACAGCAAGAGTTAGATTGTGTATGTGTAGGCTTGCCAAATCATGTTTTTGAATGCGCGTGAGATAGCGCGAGAAACGTTCTGCAGTCTGCTTTAGCTTACGAGCAGTGCTGTTCCCATAGGGTATACTCCATATGCGCCGTATACTCTCAAACATTTTTTAGACATACAGCGTATACGGGTCATTCTCCAGAAAACGTAACTTTTGAACACAAGTAATTTCAATTCCAGAACCTTTAGTTTTCTTTTTTTTTAAATTCTTTCATGAAAGTGCTACCTACTAGAAGTTTCCATACACAATGGCCCATCTAAGTTCCAATTATTTACTCAGAAATAAAAGAAAATAAAAAATGCGTTGTTCACGGAACTAAAAAAAAAAACTTTTTATATTTAAAAATCGAGGCCAATTTGATACCAAAGTAGTCATTTTTGTTAATTGTGCAAACAATCAGCAATTTTAGTGATAATAGGGAATATAATATTAAGCTCTCCTTATTAAAGTAGGGTTTAATTAATAGTTTCAAATGTATGTTAAAAAATAGTATTTAGTAAATTTGAGGATATACTGGCAATTTATAAATTTAGTAGAATGCCTATTATTGATGTATTTCCCCTCCATTATTTATTTTCACCTAAGAAGTAATGACATTGATAATTGTCTGTCAAGGAGGTGAAGATCTTTCCATTAATATAGTCCTAATAGATACATTTTTCGGGAATAATTGGTTTTCTTCGTTGCTACAATTTGCACGTGTCAAGCATATGAAAACATGTTCACTTCTTTTTTTACATTAATTTGCGTCCCTAACATTAAAGTTCATGAAGGCGAGAAGTCAGAATAACTATACTAAGTTTTTAAAGCAAAATCTATCTTCTTGGTTTCCGAGAAAAATCTCACAACTTCAACTATGGCTGAAAACAAACAAGGGGGCTTCCTTGTAGCATGGAAAATAAAATTTGGTGTCATCACTGCCGCGTGTTAATGAGGAATGGCATTTTGTGTTTAGGTAACGGAGATGAGCATTTATTGTGTGACATGATTCTTTGTCCTACTAAAACAAACTAAAACACAATATTCAAAATTAAATATACTTAATCAATTAATATTTGAGACACTTGGGAAAGTAATAACCAAAAAATGAGCATATACTTTGAATTAAACAAGTTATTAAGCAACATAAACAGCCACACAAGGTGTGTGACATGCCAGGGAGGTGAGAATTCACATGTTGTGAACCAAAAATATGCTAAAATAAAAATTTTTGAAAAGTTGTTCCCAGGTTTAAATAGATATATTTTTGATAAAATTAAAAAGCATTGTTAAATGAATTTTTTCTTAAAGACTTCACTGTGTAAAAGGGGTGTGACAGAAAAGTTACACTTTTTGAAGAATGACCCATACCCTCAAGCTTCATAAATTTTCATATTATGACATAGTATGTACAGTGGCTCCCAAAAGTGTTCGTACACCTTGAAATTTTGTAGTAAAACCAAAATAACGCAAAACTGAATTCGAATATGAAGTCCAATTTTTTTTCACACCATTTCTATGCCATTCTGAACAAAACCTAGTAGTTTTTTTCAAAATATTGCCAGATTTTATTTTTAAAATTTGTCAAAAAACGAAGAGACAGAAAAAATACGCCACAAAAGTCATCGTACACTGAAATATTTTCGAATAAATTCATGATTAAAATTATCATATGTGGTTTTTTTTTAATTATTTTTGGATTGTAATGACACTGTAAAGTCATTTATCTTTAATTTTTTGTTTATTTATTCCCTAACATTCTGCTTATTATTTTTAAATTGGATGTATGCGTAGAAAACAACAAACACGATTCGAAATTTGATTTTTTCCCCTCACAGTAGACATAAATTGGTTTAAAATTGCTCTAAATTAGTTAATTTATACCATTCTATAGTGAAGTGCTGGATAAAATGATTTAAAAACAAGAATCGGATTGCGAAAACAAGGTAAGAAAAGGTCAACTGGCAAAGTTAACGAAGCGTGATCGGAGGTTTACAGTTAAAAAAATTATGAAAAATACACATTTGAGTGCTGAAAAAGTTTCTGCAGAATTGAATGAAACATTTTATGTTTAATTTTCACCTAAAGTTGTTCGCCAAGTTCTCTGATTAACTGGATTAAAGGGGACCTCTTCACGCAGAAATTTTCTTGTTCGTGCGAAAAAACAGTAAGCTTACGCTTTCCGTCGTAAAATCAATGGTAAATAAGCTCAAAACGTTTTGGAACAACGTCTTACTTACAGATGAAAAGAAATTCAATATTTTGGGTTAAATTGTTATATACCTGTCAATAGAAGAAAAAATGAGGAATTTAATCTTAAGAACTTAGTTGGATCGGTTAACCAGGACGATGAAGGTGCTTTTGTGTGAGGCTGCATAGCTGCATCAGGACTTTGAAATTTAGAATTTTTAGAAGAAATAATGAATTATGCTGTTCATTTAAATATTTTAAAAAACAATTTTAAACTATTTGCCCGAAATTTGGTAATCGGAAACAACTTTGTTTTTTTATCAAAATAACGATAAGAAGTACACGTTTGCTGCCTCAAAAATTGCCATTAAACTTAGTAATATCTCCTCAATCGCCAGATTTAAAATTAATGGAACATATTTGGAGATATCTGGCGGCTAGATTACGAAAATGCACCATTGAAACGAAAAACGAACTAGAAACAATAAGATTCGAAGAGCGGCTGAACACTTACTCAGAAATTGCATTAAAAAAGAAAGAAAAAACAATGATATCTATTCCCAGACGTTTAAAAGCTGTTGTTGATAATGCATGATATTCTACGAAATAATAATTTTGTAAAAAATTAGATTATTTAATATTTTTTTTTTGATATTTTCAAAGTGTACGAAGACTTTTGTGAGATAAAATTTTCGGCACTTTTTGGTTTTTGATTTTTAAAAAATTAAGTTTTAATAATTTATTTAAAAATTTCGTGTAGTTTTCTTAAAAAGATATCACAGATCTTATAATTAAATAATTCCGAAATATTAATTCTAACCAATGCATGGGGCCTATTTCATTGAAAGTCAAAGGTGTTCGAACACTTTTGGGAGCCAATGTATATGATCAAAGACACAAACTGTGCGCAATGGATTACTGGGAGTATACCCTCAGAAAAAAATGATGGGAACATCATTGCTTATGAGTAATTTAATATTAAACCTTTTTGTAAAGCTATAGTTTTTCATCCACAGTGGCATTGACGCAAAACTTCTTGAGCTGTGTTGAACTTTTTTCCGCACACGGGAAGCGATATCACTTTAATACAAATCAAGTAAGAATTATTTGTAGCATATTTAGTTGAAATTATCATATCAAACTTAGTACTCTTGAAACTTAGGATATGTTCATGTATTATCTTTTGGTCGAACGTTCAAGGGGTGACTTAGTCCCAATTTCTTCTCACAGTTGTATCCCGTGACTTGTATGGTAACATTTTACCGTCTAAATTTCAGTGTTGTTTTTTGGCTCCTACTAATAGGCCCTTTACTGTGAAACACTTTAGTGATGTAAAATAGCTCATAGTATACGACTAAATAGGTTACATTCTTAAAACTTACCAGCTAATTGCTAAGATGGTACGAATTTAGTTATTCATTTTTATTTATTTTTTTTATGTGTTAGGTTCAAAAAGGGACATAACCTAATTCCATTATTGTGAAGGAGTATGTTCGAATGCATAGAAGTGACCTTAAACGAAGTATCCGGAGAATTTTTTCCATTCATGGAGCTGAAATAACGCTCCACTTGGTGGGCCTTGTGTGTATGTGTGTGTGGAGCCATGTGCGAGCGTGTATGTGTGTGTAGGCGCATACCGCCTATGTGCCACCGCCTAGGGGAGGTCAGTTCGCGGAGGCCATAATTTGACACTACCTTTTAAATAATAAAATCTGCTCATGTTAAGCCTTGAATGAACGCAAATGATTTGTAACCGTGGCGACGAAAATGTGTCCTTTTAATAAATTTTAAAACAACGAGTTAGCTTATTCATGTCGTCATGGTAGCTTTCCCCATTCAAAAAATACTGTTGTCACTTAAATAGAAGGCAGCTATTCAATCAAGATTACTTTTTGTTACAGGTGTGGCACTGTCCTTGTTCTTGCACACATTGTCCTTGAAGATTCAGAATTAGTATCCAAAAATAGTATCCAAACAGGTTTAACGAATATTTACTTTTGAAGAACAGCTATTTGGCAATCATGCTGCCAAAGTATGCCATTAATAAAGTATTTTTTAGCTAAGGTGTTCACTAAGTCGAAACTAACCCCCTGAAAGTGTGAGATTGAGTCACACTGGTTTCACCAAAAGATATCAGTGCGCTGTTCCCAAAGAGTGCCAGGCTTTCAGAGGGGGGAGAGGGGTTGTGAGTGTGTAACAAAGGGGGAAGGGGGTTACAAGAAGTGTGACAGACATTTCTAAAGAGCTATGTTTATGAAAAACAAAGCGACGTGTGACAAAGAGGGACACGGGTAAGGTGAAGTGTGACAAAACTGAACACTGTGATGAAAATTAAAACTTTGCTGTTCTTTTAAACGAAGTTGGCAAAACAATGTTTGGTATACTCTTTAAAATGAATGAAAAGGTACCCAAAAAAGTGGCACAAACTCACTCTATTTGACGGTTTCAAAAAAAAACAAAAAGATGGAGCTTATCCATCCCTAGAGTCTGGGTGGACCGACTTAAGTTCTACAATCCACTTTGTATTGAGACATAAATGTTAACGTTTCCCTTTATATGCAACTAAAGTTTTTTCACTATCGCTATTTCAAAACTTTGTTTGGATGACTGATGAACTTTTGAAAAGACAATTCATTTGAGCTACAAAATGAAAAACACCAAATTTTCAGAGAAAATAAACTAGATTTTTTGAAAACAATGCAATTATAAATTATGGTATAATTTTTGAATGATGGTTTGGTGGCAATGTCATACACCAGTAAGTAGGAAGAATGGAACTTACCATTTAGAAGATGCAATCATACTCTCCTCATTTCTCAGTTAATTTAAGAATACTTCAGTAGATGGCGCAGGTGGGAGTCAGTTTTGACATCTTTGAAGGAAATAATTGCTAAAATGAAACGAATAATAATGTTAGATTTAACATTAAGTATAATTCCAGAAAATTATTCATCAAGAAAAATTCAGGGAATAATACTCCGCATTTTATTTGCTAACAGACATCAAAGAAAGATTTGTACCTTCAAAAAGAAAGCTAATAAATACATGCTAACATGTACTGGGGGAAAAAATCAGTAAGTGATCGTGAGACACAGCAATATCTCATCTTAAGTTGCCGATTAGGGAAGAATGTAGGTTTTTTTTTTCTTTTACTGAAAATTGGGTATTTAAATATAAAATAGAGAGAAAAACCAAAATTCCCGAATCTTTCGGAAAAACCAATCGAGCTAGTAGATATGCAGAAGAGTTAATCTAGGTTTGATAGTAATCAATACCAGAAACTTAAAATAAACTTTGCAATTTTGATAGTTTGAGTTCAAATTATGTTTTTTGCAATAACGCGTTGCGATAGGACAATACTCGTTGGGCCATGTGTGTATGGGTAGACGTGTTTTATGTGCGTGTGGATGTGTGTGCGCGTGTGTGTAGGTCATAGGTGCCACCGCCTGGGAGTGGTCCCGCTCGCGGTGGCCATAATTTGACACTAGCTTTTAAAAAGCAAAATCTGCTCATGTTAACCATTGAATGAACGCAAATGATTTGTAACCATTGCGACGAAAATTTTACCTCTTAATAAATAAGACAGCGAGTTAGCATATTCCTGTCGTCATGGCAACCTGAAAAATCAGACCAGCATGATCAAGTGAGCTTAATAAGCAGCAATTCGTGATTACACAAAAAATAGGTTATGTACCCCACACTGCTTCCTTTACGTCTACTAAATAATCTATTTTAATGTCTCAAAGGAATGGGTGCATGTGGCTATGAGCGAGCGTTAGAAGCAACACTTCTTTAATGAATTGCTTTTTAAACATTTCCCTAAACGTATGAAACTACGGTAGAACTTTTAAGGTAGGCGAACACCCTAAATATTTTTTTTCTGCAACATCCATTGCACCTTTCTAAAACTTAATACGATTATTAAATATGACATAAATAACACATTTTGACTACTTATTTTTTGAAAAAAAAATTAATAGGTTTTTTTAATAAAAAAAAGACTTTTTTAGCAAAAAACTACCATTTCCTTAACACTTACAGTTCCTTCATTTTTTCATAATTTTAAAAACATTTTGTGTCTCGCTCTTCGCTAGGTACCAGAGAGCGATATGACCCTCGAATTTGGTCTAAGTAACGTAAAACTGGTTTTATGGGTAAATTTTTGAAAAAATTCCCCGAAAAATGTGCTTTTTGCCCCCTAAGTTTAATCGATCATTATTTCAAAACCACATATTGCATTTAAATTATTTTTTCGTGTTTTATATCACAGTAATATACTTAATTACTATTTTTGAATAGTTTCAAATCTTTAGAGTTATTACTTTTTTCGCTAGAGTTGTTTGCGTAAATAGAAATTCTAAAAACATTGTTATGAGAAAAGCAAGAAAGAAAAATTAAATTTCAGTTACAAGCACGAATTTGTGAGTTTAGAAATTTCTTCTAGTTTTCTTAATAATTCATCTATTAAAAAATTGTGGATTTAAAAATAAGATAGTGGGGCTCTAAATTTCTCAAAATTTAAAAATTGACTTTTTTCGAATTTTTGGGTGTTTGCCTGCCTTAAATGTAAAGAAAAAAATTACGTTTTTTTAGCGTCTGTGATCTAAAATTGCATAAAAACTCTATGGAATGTAAAAAAAAAACAATACAGTAATGACTCAGACTGAGTGGGAAAACACTTTAAAATAAACATCCCTATCTGTGACAACAGATGAAAAAAAGGGGGAGGGGAGGAGGGGTTCACAGAAATTCATTTTGGCCCAGTATCTCGCTAATTACCACCACGGTCACGAGCTTTGAGACACAACTGCAAATATACTCTAAGATATGTAACTTTGGACTCAACTTGCATCTTCATGCGACTTGCAATTTTTATAAATACAGGCTTATTTTTATCACCCTTCATGCGCTGTCTATTTTGTTTTTACTACAGGTCCGCATCTCAGTAAATTGATTCTAGGAGGCCAGAACGCATGCAAAATTTCGAAATATCGGAAAATTCATTAATTACATCGGAAAATACAGGAAAGAGAAGAAATGTAAAAGCCAATAACAGTTTTATCATTTATCGCTTTTTAATTTGAAGGGATGCATGCAAATGGCTCATACTGCAGTACAGTAGCAGAAAAATGGATAAAAATGGTAATTTTAAAGGAAACTCTGTTGCATCATTTGTCTAAATTATCAACTTCTGACCCCCATTACGGCCAAACTAGGGCCTATGCAGTCAAACCGCTTTACTTGTGCTAATACCTAGGAGGAATTGACCTATATCTAGAATTTTGTCCAAATCCGTGACCCTCAAGTTCGTGCCGTTTGGTAGTGAGCTGTAAAATGTTTTTGTCGATGTCTTGGAACGAGTGAAGATTTGAAACTTAGATTATTTTCAAATATTTTTGTTAAGATTTAAAAGTCCATAATCCACAATTCTTTGCTTGCTTCTGATAATTAAATTAGTAATTTTAACTCTACAAATAACAATAGTTTAATTTAACAGTTCAATGGAAGGGCTCGGAACAGAAATGCGACAGGCCACAAAGAGTGACTTTCCGATCAAAATTTTTGTTTCTCAAAACTTATATTGCAATAAACAGACAATGGATAATGTCATTTGGAGAAAAACTTATCTGGTTTTGGTATTGCAAAATATAGAATGTATAAAACCTTGGAACAATGCTATAAATATTTTTTTTTTAGTTTGAAATTGGCTTAACTGAAAATTCACATCATGTGGCGTATCACATTCTTGCCCCAAGCCCTTCAATATATAATTGAAAAAAAATTTAGTTTAATGATGCAATTTACAATTAGCGTATAGTTCAATTATCAGATGTCCTCAGCTTTACGAAACACAATGAAAATATTGGAGCAAAATGTAATTGATTCCAGCTCCCATCGAATGCTGTATATATATCCCCCCCCCCTTTTTTTAATTCCCTCATTACTTTCTCTACTACAGACTCCCGTTCGGTTACGAAATCCCCGAATGGAGACTATCTCATTATCCTCATTCCTATGGGATAAAATTTATTTAATTCATTGAAAAAATAATCATCTTTTCCAAGAGCGGAAATTTACTCAAATCCTGCAAATGGGAGATAAAGAGCTTTATTACAGACGACCTCACAGTTTGAAAATTAAGATAGCTACGATCAGGTGAAAATTCAAAATCAAAAAGCGTTTTGCAGGTAATGATATCTTTTATCGGGTAGATTTTTTTTTATGTCTTAATAGCTATAAAGAGCATCTCTTAGATTGCAAAGTAAAACCTGTCCTATAGAAAGTAAGAGCACATCGCATTACCTACTTCTAATGTTTGCAAAAAAGAAAAAAATTTCTTAAGGTACCGGAGGAAAATCAAAACAATAAAAACGACAGAAACTAACGTAGGCACACGGACATTGCCTGTTGTTAAACGGAAAGCATAAATTAATCTTTTGTTTCAGAAAGGGAATAACTCGCATTTTTTTCAAAATCGAGTTAGCTGTGGTTTTACCATCTTTCTGTGTCGCGAAATATTCTAGTGTACATAGAAGGGAAGTAAACCGTTGTACAACAACACATTTTATTTAGAGGCCAAAAGTTTTGTCACTGCAGAAAGAGCCAAGTCCTGAACTTACGTCGTTTCTGCTCTAAATGCGAATCAAGGATTAGCATGGTGCTCCGCGATCATAGCAGAAGTAGATTTTTTGCTTAATGAAATTAAAGCAATCAACGCCTTTTGAGCTGGCAAATTGCCAAAATGTATATTCAAGAATTCAATCTGCTTAGGAATTTTTTCGTAGTTTAGTACAGTAGTTTAGTAATGAATTTATTTATCGAAAACAATGGACGCTTATATTGCGACTGATGGTAGTGATGTGGAAAACTCAAAAATAAAAGAAAAAAGGAGCTGATGTGTGTGCATCACAAGACTTTCTTTTACTAAAATTTAATGTCATTTCCCCATTACTGGCAATTTTAATGTGATTCAATAGTTTACTCTCTAAATATAACAAACAGTGGCCAAATTGAAACAGATAAAAAAATCGCCGAATTTGTCGCCAAGCTGGCGACAAAACTTGGCGACCAAAAGATTGGCGATATATCGCCAAGTGTTCGCCAAATTATAACACCACTTGAGTTTACTTCGAAATTAACAATGTGTTCCCCCAAAAAAGGGGCAAAAGATCCCTTTAGAAACATCCAAATACAACCAAAAGGGGAGGTGCACAGCTAGACCCCACTAGGAATCTACGTACCAAGTTTCAACTTTATAAGACTTACCGTTCTTGAATACATACATTTGTACATACAGACGCCACGAGAAAATTCGTTGTAATTAATTTGGGAATCGCCATTATGGATATTTCGCGTGTCTATACGTTCTTAGGCACCTATCCACGTGTGGTCGAGTCGAAAAAAAAAAAACACAATATTCATTCGGGGGTGAGTAAAATGAAAATTAAGGTCGATTTATGAGTGAAATTTTTTTTGCGAATACAATACTTTCTTCTTTGTTAAAGAAGTAAAAAAAATGAAGAAGGTAAACTCATACCCTCGCAACGTAATTAAAAAGTGTAGAGGGTGTAAGAACTAGATCAACTATGAAAGAAAAACTATGCCTGCCAAAGTGAAGAAGGCTGTTGATGCAAGATCACTTCACAAAATTGATGACAGTGGAAAGAAATATTAGATTCATTCTTTCAGTTCAAATCTAAAGATGAACAGGACATCTACTTACAAGGACTGTTGATAATGGAACCTATTAAGAGAAGAAGAGCTTTAAATGATAATGCAAAGCGTAGTACCTCCTATTTTCTGAATTATGTTAGAAGTAAAACAGGGAGGAAAATTAAAGTTTGCAAGGAAGCGCATCAGTTTTCACGGAATAAGTGACGAGAGAGTCAGATGCATTACCGAGTTGGTCCAAGCAGGAATGATCCCATGTGATTAAACGTGTCAAATCTGTCTCAGAAAATGCTTTCTCAGCAGGTATTTGTGAAAAAATTAGGAACCATATCGATATACTTCCCGAAAAGGAAACTCCCCATTCAGGGAACACTTGTCATCATTTCATCTCTCGTCTCAGTGTTAAGTTAATGCATAGATTGTTGGTTGCGAAATACCCCGATCTCTTTGTGATATACGAGTTTTACTATAAGTTTTGCAACGAAAACTGTTTGGGCATCTGTCGATTTGTAATTGCCCAAGAATTAAGCATTAATATAAGAGATTGTCATTTATCAGAGAGTTTGAAAAGAGCAGTTGTAGCAGAAATAATTGTTCACAAAAGAAGCGGAAAGTTTTACAAAAAGTTAAATGGAATCATCCAAATAACTAAGGTATTGCGTGGATGTGATAGATATTGAGTTTGGTTTCATGGTCTACTATTTCTATTCTATTTCTACTATTTCTATTCTGCAAAAATAAATGCAGTATTAATTTTATTACCATATTTGCCACCTCAAGCTATTGTCAACAAAAGAATATGAAAACCCGGTCTACATTAAACAAGACTAAAAAGCAGAACACTATTCCAAAGATAATTTCAGAAACCAGCTGATAGAAATTGTCTTGCTACCTAAATAAAAAAAATTTGCCCATTCGCTGTAAAAATAACTCATTCTTGCAATCTGCTTGGGAAAATAGCTATCAGCATCAAAATAATCAAGCATTTTGAAAAATGTGGAAATAAAATTATAAGCTCTTTAAAGGCACAAGATAATCCAAGCTTTTTAACTAAAAAAAAAGATTTTGAAAGAAATCGTTTGAAAGTGTTTTATTTCAGAAATAAGTTGCTGCATTTAATCGTAAAACGTTCCTCGAAATCGAAAAAAGATCAATGTGCGTGAGGGCAAACCCATGGACTTACACATTTACTAATTATATATAATTTTTATAATCTTTTATTTATAATCTTTTTAGGTAGGATCCAACATCACGGAGGTGATCAGAATCGGGACAGACGAAGACTTTTTCAATAATAATAACAATGTTCTAAGTGTTTGTATGTTATGCATATGCATTGATTTCATGTTGCACATGTTTTGAAATAATAATAAAAACTTAACGGTAGAAAGCAATGGTATATTTTATAATTATTTAAAAATCACTGTACTAAATTTGCCAACATATTTATTTCATATTTGCATATTTTTACGATTTATGTTTCCAAATATTCTTCTAATTTTCAGCAGACGATTCTTTTCAAAGTATGAAGTATGTAATGCATGCAATAATGAAGTTAATGTATTAAACATAAATTTTGCCAAACAAGCATTCTACATAGCAGCAACATAAAACAAATAACTGATTGGAAAAATAAAAAGGTAAGCTTTTTCTTAAGATCATCTAATTTCATTTTCTGTATCTAATTTTTGAACAAAGATATACAAACTTTAAGCTATCCATTTTATTGTACTTTTTCTTTGAAATTTATGGTATTAGTTGGATAAAAATATTTTTTCTTTGGAATTTTTTTCATGCGATGCAATGAAAAAGAAAATCCTCAGCAATTTTCCCCCGAGCATATATTAATGATGTAACCGTGCATAAAAGTGGCATATGACTTATTTATTCTTCCAAAACCCAATATCTGCTGAGGAAGTAGGAGGAAAAAATTTCCAGTAAGACTGGGCGATGTAGGAATTTCCATGTCGCGATGCATCGCAATTTTGCGATGTAGTTCAAGCAGATTGGAATATTCGTCCCGCGACGGGGGACACCCCACCCCCATTAGGGGAACTTTCCTTACAAAAATTCAGATTTTTGTCAAATCTTTTCCTCATTTGTCACATAAATCATTTAATGCTCAGGAGTTCACATGGAGTAACGAATAGTACCCTATGGAAACTATCCTATGTGGATCTCCAGCATCAAAGGACATCTGGGCCGAATCTGGAAAAGATCCGACCAAAACTGGATTTTTCTAAGGAAAACTCCTATGGGGTTTGCCCCACTCACCGAGACGGAAACTACCCCATGAGAATTCCCAAGCATCAAAATACAAATGTACCAAATTTGGAATAGATCCGATGAAAACTGGAATCTTAAGACGCCCCCCTCCCACACAAACGGGGGTTTTCCCCTCCATAGCAGGACGAAAACGGGAATTCCCGAGCGTCAAAGGGCATACAGGTAGTTATCAAAATAATGGAAACACTCTGTGACAAGTGTGATGGGAATCGCTACTTGGTCATAAATGTTCTGTTGATAAAGGTGCCTTCCGACTCTAGTCACTCACACTGGTGAAACCAAATGGTAATTGAGTTTTCTGGTCATTTTTTCTGATATTGTTCGCTTTTTAATTCATATATCTAGTTTTATTCTTTTTTACACACGAAGCACATTCAAAAATGACACTTTTATTCACAAGTGTTTCCATTATTTTGATAACTACCTGTATATGGTAGTGAGAAGCAAAGGGGTGTAAGTGGCAAAATTAGAAATTTGGAGATAACCAGTACAAAAGGTAGGTGACCCTCTCCTCTGTCTTGGGACAAGAGATAGTGCTTGCAGCCTTGGTAGGTTCTGTTGTACAGCAGGATTTAGAAAAACTTTTCAATGAAAGCCTACCTGAGACCTCATCTTTAAACGCGTTTTACTCAAAGCGTGAATATCTCCAATTACATCCCTTTACTTCTCACTGCCTCATATCTACTAATTTTGGAGCAGATTTGGTAAAAACTGTTTTTTTTATAAGAAAAACTAAGTGATTTAATATTGAAAGACACGGAGCTTAAATAGGCTTTTGTTATAGATTCACATTGTCCTTGAAGATGCAGAATTAGCATCTAAAACGAACAGCAGATTAAACGAATATTTACATCTGCAAAAGAAAAGTTTATTTGACAATCATATTGTCAATTTTTGCGATTAATAAAGCATATTTTAGTTAAAAGGCGTTCACTAAGCACAAACCAAGCCCTTGTAAATGTGTGAGATTGTGACACGTTGGTTTTGATAAAAAAAATGCTAGGGGCTGTTCACAAATAATGCCAAGCTTTGAGGGGGAGAGGGGTTTGTGAAATTGTGACAGTTTGTAACAACGTGGAAGTGAGACGGTACAAGAAGTGTGACGTTTCGCATTTTTATAAAGCTACGTTTATGA
Source organism: Uloborus diversus (assembly GCF_026930045.1). Taxonomy (NCBI): domain Eukaryota; kingdom Metazoa; phylum Arthropoda; class Arachnida; order Araneae; family Uloboridae; genus Uloborus; species Uloborus diversus. The sequence goes on along the minus strand of NW_026558660.1, from coordinate 40,317 downwards.
AAAATAACTCGAGATGCGACAAAATTGGAAGGGGGTTAGGTGAAGTGCGCCAAAACTAAACCTTGTGATGAAAATTCAAACCTTGCTGTTTTAACCGAAGTTGGCAAACAATGTTTTGTATACTCTTTAAAGTTAACAGAAAAGTACCCAAAAAAGGGGAACAAACTCACCCCATTGAGGTTTCAAAAGAAATAAAAATGATCGACCATATCCTCTCTCGAATCCGGGTGGATTGACTTCAGTTCTACGAGCCATTTAGTATTGAGACGTAAAAAATTAACATTCACATTTATCTGCAACTTAATCAGTTATTAACTATTGTTACTTCAAAACTTTGTTAGGGTGACTGACGCGCTTTTGTAAACTTATATTCATTTGGGCTACAAAATGAAAAGTACGAAATTCCAGGAGGAAATAAAGTAAAGCTTTTGGAAACAATGCAATTATAAATTATAGTATAATTTTTGAATAACAGTTTGATGGAAATGTCATACATTAATAAGTAGGCAGAATGGAACTTACCAGTTAGAAGATGCAGCCATAAACTCATTTCTATGTCAACTTCAGAATGCTTCCGTAGATGGCGCAGTTGGGAGTCTGTTTTGACGTCTTTGAAGGATTGAAATGAAACGAAAAATATTAGCTTTAACAATGCATAGAAATTTATTTATCAAGAAAAATTCAAGGAATAGTGTTCCGAATTTAATTTGTTAACAGACGTGAAAGAAATGTGTGTACTTTCAAAAAGAGAACTAATACATACCTGCTAACATTTAGTGGAAAAACAAAAAAATCTGTAAGTGATAGTGATACCCGTCAAGGGAAAAAATGTGGATTTTTTTTTACTATCCTTCAAAGTACAATCCAATGCCAGTTTCTTACATCATATAAACAACAGAGAGAAAGGCTCAAAATTCACGAATTTTCCCGGAAAAACCAGCAGAGTAGTTAGGTATACAGACGTATTAATCTGGTTTTGAAAGGAATAAATACCTAAAGTTTAAAATAAAATTTGTATTTGATATTTAGAATTCAAATGATGCTTTTCGCAATGACGAGTTGGAATTGGACCCTACTCGTTGGGTCTTGCGTGTAGACGTGCATAGACGTGTGTATATATGTGTTTAGACGTGTGTGTGTGGAGGGCATAGACGCCACCGCCTAAGAGTGGTCCCTCTCACGGAGGCCGTAATTTGACCCTACCTTTTAAAAAGCAAAATCTGCTTTGTTAACTTTTAATAAACGCAAATGGTTTGTAACCATGGCGACAAAAATTTGGACTTTTACTAAAATTTAAAACAACTACAATAATGACAAGAAGTTCCGTCTAAAATTAAACGAGCCTACTTTCCCGTATACCCATACTACTTTCTAAAACCTGATCAATATTCTCAAAAATAGCTAAAATCACAAATTGTTTCAAACATATGTTTTAAATATTTTAAGCTGATTTCTAGGAATAAAATATGCCTCACACATCTAAAAAATAAGATGTGTAAAAATAAATAACTAAACGAACAAATAAAATAGCAGCACCTTTTAAACAAAGCAGCTAATACGCTTTTTTCCATTAAAAAAAATTCTTTAACCGCTTTCAAAACGAAAAAATAATAAAAAAATTAATAAGTTTTAAGAAAATAAATATATCATAAAAAATAGTTTCTTTTGTCCCTGTTGCCAAAAATATTTTTTTTAATGAATTAATGCACTTACCAAAATAAATAAAAACAATAAAATATCAACTTAAAGAAATAATTTTCATTGTCAAAAAAGGAAAAAAATCATCTAAGCATATCTTTATGTAGAAACATAAATGACTTCGAGTTTATCCGCGGAAAACTGAATACCTAAACTAAAACTTTAGCGTGATAATAAAAACAAGTCATATTAACAATAATTATTTCACAGTTATAACCATGGCGTCGGAGTCGGAGTCAATCTCATTTTGGGATAAATGAGTCGGAGTCGACTATCCAAGAATCGAAGTCAGTCATTTTTCCTCCTTGCATAAATTTTTGCCAAAGCTACGAAGTCAGAGACGAAGTCGGGGAGTCGGAGTCCGATTAATTGTCGGGCACAGGAGTCGGAGTCAAGTGCCCCTAACTTCTCTTAGTCGGAGTCTGGAGTTTGTCGTCAAGAGCTATTTCCAACAAAATTCGTTTGAAGTAAATCCGCCTTCAAGTGCGGAATCTACGTTGACTTTCAGTTTCCCCGTGGGTGCTAATGTTAAGGGATTTGAACTGTTCAAAATTGAACAAAAAATAGTTCAAACCAAAAAGTGAAATATGGGAATGAGGTGTCCTCGCCGAGATCTTTCGAACAAAAAAAGCTTGTTCGAATCGGAATATTCATTCAAAAGTTATTACGGGGAGGGGGGGGGGGAACAGACAGACCGACAGACAATTTCCCATATCTCAATACCTTACTTTCTAATTTTTAATTTTTCGATATTTATTTAATTATTTTATTTATTTGACTTTTGTTTTTGTTTTTCGCGATATTTAAAATATTCATTAAGCCTTCTTTCATGCTTTTTTCTTCTTTTTCTGACTTTTACTGGGAAAGTAGGCAAAAACAGTAGCAGAACAAAAAAAAAAAAAAAAAAAAACACCTTAAAATTCACATGATTTTTTTTTTATTTTGTTATTACTCATATACTATCAATTTAATATATTCCCCCCGAAATATAACCTAAAGTAAAGGATGGAAATAATTTAAAAGCTATTTCCTCTATACTACCATTCGAAGGGGAAATGTCCCTTATTTTTTTAAAAGTTGTATGTTCATAGCTAAATTACCGAATCATTTTTTTCCTAGTTAAAAGATATATTTTCTTTTTATTGAAAAGTCAACTGTTACTAATAATTCTAGACATTTGCTTAGCTCCTTATAGTGATTTATTGTTTAAATGAATTTTTTTTAAGAAAAGAAAATTTTAATTTCTCCTCAGATAATATAAGTTTAACTTTTTCTTTAAAAATGATTCCAAATATCGACTGTAACATGAAACGAGATAAAAGCTTCGTGGTCTAAATTGTGTAATTGCTACTAATAAAAGAGAATGCTCTAAGATCAGCAGATCGAACCTCGGACATACGCGTAATGAAAACGCATGCGAAATTTTCCCGCCGTTTGATGGGAGTGAAAACGGCATAATAATCTGGTTAGGGAAATCTGCTTTGCCCAAGAGCAAAGACGAGTTCATTCATGTAGAAAAAGCACATTATTTTAAAAAAAGATCCTTCTTAGATGCACTTGAAAATGCAGCTTGTTTTCATAACAAACTATTTTTATAATGAACTGATTTAAGCTGTTTTTTTTTCTTCTTTTCATTCTTTCAAATCTTTATTGAAACACCTTAAATAAATAATGAAAGTGAAGTAATACTGATAAATGTCACTTCAGCATATGATTTTTTTTAAAAATTAAGTACACCATCCCTTGGTACATTTTCATCGTTCGGTTTTTTGTTCCTACGCTTTTATCATAACCATAATTTCATGGCATCAAAAGATTAGGATTGTTTATAAGTATCTATATTCCTAGGCACATGGACGCTTGCATTATACGCATAGAAAATAAAATCACAGGAACGTCATTCAACGGCCAAATGAAAACAATTAGCATTTCGTGATTGCTCATTAACTAAAAATATTTACCTAAGTGTAATAAAAAACTGAATAAATAAATAAAATAAATTAGAAAGAAAAAAAAAAAGTAGCTAGATTGTAAAAGTAAATAAACACCCCTCCACAAAGCTCGTAGTAGTAGAAACATGGGGACTACGACGCTGTGGAGTTACTCCGACCACCCTGTGGACCCGTGTTTACCCTGTGGAGTCGGCAGGATGGGCGTGGTCGGAGTAACTCCACGGCGCCGTAGCCCCATGTTTCTACTACTCTTTCATTTGACTGTTTTGAGGTCCTATCATTTTAATTTTCCCGCCAGCACTCTCTGCAGCATCATTCGTCGGGCGGCTCCTCACGATGGTGCTCCTATAGCGAAAACCGTCTCCAAGTTGCGTCAATATCCTACACTTACACGCATACATACACGCACCTACACACACACAAACGCATACACACACGTATACATACAGACACCTACACACAACTACCCACACACTCATGCCTGCACACAGACATAAACACATATGCCTACACATACATACACAATCCCCCCCACACACACAAACAAACGAACACTCATGCACACAACTACCCACACACTCATACGTGCACACAGACATAAACACACACGCCCACATACACATACCCCCTACACACACATACACCTTACACACAAGCACACATACCCTCCCCCCACACACACATAAACACACACACCTACATACACTCGTGATTGCGAAAAACTTAATTTGAATTCATAATGTCAAAATTCAATTTTTTTTTTCATGTCTAAATAGTTGTAATGAGCATCTCTCAGATTATAAAATCAAACCTGTCCTATAGAAATTAAGAGGACATCGCATTACCTACTTCTAATGTTTGCATATACAGAAAACGTTCTTATGGTACCGGAGGAAATTCAAAACAATAAAAACGGCAGAAACTAATGTATGCACACGGACATTGCGTCATGTTAAACGAAAAGCATAAATGTGCTCACACCAGAGTTTTCTGAAGGTAAACGAAATGCACAAACATTATGTGCACACGATAGATAGTGTAATAGGACAAGTTCGTTACTTGTAACATAACTGCAAAACACTCAGAACGTAAAATACTGCAAATTTAACGGTTAAGGCCATGTCACACGTAGCGAAATTCGTTCAACCTGACGATCAACTTCGGTTCGACTCAACCGCGAGAGCGAATTCCGACCGGAAAATCCCCGTGCGCTATGCTTTCCGAGGTTGAACGTATTCCATTCAACTTCTTATCTTCTCGGCAAAAAAGTTGGATCAACCTCAACTTTCAGCCAATCAGGAGGAAGCAATCCTTTGACCTGTTACGTCAAAATACAACATGGCCGCCTGTAACAACATCAACAGCGTGTGCAAGGAATGGAATAAACTGCTAGAATAACTTCAGGTGAGTTATTATTACTATATTTTCGTCAAAAACAAATATAAAACGTAACATTTTATAAATCTCTACCTTATTATTGTGTTAAGAGGTCAATTTCTAGTTCAAAGTCGTCGTAAGAATTTCCTTGCCAAATTCGCCAATCTTGTAGTGTGCAATCTTGCCAAATCAATGAATGTTTATAAACAATCTGAAGCAAGAGCAACGGTAATGGATCAATCCGTAGAAATCACCCAGGCCGTGTTGCTCGACATTTTTGATTTTCCTAATTTTTTTACTAGTTAATTCTCACTACTAGGTGAGTTCAAAAGTGTTAAAAGAAAATTTTTTAAGCTCATACTTTTTTTAACCCACCATTTAAAGTTTGCTTAGTTGCCGTTTTTGGACCAAAAACAAGTTTTACGTAAATGCATCTAACTCGGTCAATTTTGCAGTTATCAGGACAAAACAAAATCCTACATCACCAGAAGGATGCCCCAGATACGATTTGTTTGCAAAATATTATTTAAATGGTGAGAAAGGTGAAGAAAAAAAATAACAATTACAAACTGAAAATTAGCATAAAATACGAGTTTCAGTGCAAAAAAATTAGTAAAAGGAGGAGAGTCTCAGCTCTATATTTTTTTTCTTGTGTAGATATAATATAGGACTACTTGTTGTAGGAATTTTAAACTTAAGAACTTTGTCCTTTTTTTTTTTTTTGCAAACTTTTTCAAAAATGGAAAAAATCGAATTTTGACTAAGTTTAAAGTAAAATATCTCAAAAGGGACTAGTGAAAAATTATGAAATTGATACCGGTAACACCTTTTTTATGACATGAAAATATGATTACAATTTGATGACTGAGACTCAACTGGTACTAGAGTTATAGAGCATTAAATTTGGCCAAATATTGCATTTTCGCAAAGTTTAAAGCAAATTATTTCAAGTGGGACCGAGTGAAAAACAATGAAATTGATACAGGTAGCAGGTAGCACTTTTTATTATATGAACCTATGATTACAATTTGGAGACTGAGATTCAACTGGTGTCAGAATTATAGTGCATCAAAGTTGGCCAAATATTGCATTACACATACACAAAGTTAAATATTAATTCATAGATAAGCTTCACTTTCCAAACATTTAATAGCAACAAAAGTTCATCTTCTTTAATAAATTAAATTCATGCAATATAATTATGCACAAAAAATAAACAAATGAAATAAATGTTTAGCTCCTTTGTCCTAAACATTTAAGTATATACACATCATAAATCAATTGTTATTAATAACACATTTTTTTTTTGCTACAATTTATCATCTTTTACTTAAGTTTTCTTCTGCATATAAAATACCAGACACCCGGTTATCACATTCAGAGGCTGGAGGCAGATGTTATCGCTGAGATGACATCTGCCTCCAGCTCGGTTATTCGCTCTTCCGGACTGATGAGTTCCAATAAAAACGAAACTGTAGTCTCTGGATATGATAATCGGGCTGTCTGGTATGACATGTTTATTGTTTAAAACCAGCACACACACCATGCCTATACTTTACGGAAATACATTGATTTTACATTTCATAAAAGCGAGGGGGTACTTTGCCTGTCCTCCTCCCTGTATAATATTCATGTTATATATACTTGTCTAATTTGTTTTCATAATTTTAGATTATGTGAGAAAGAATTTCAAGTTATTGTTTACAGATGCAGTTATAGAGGTTGCAGTCAAAAACTGTTTGTTCCAGTTAATTATTGTTGAACTTTGAAATGTAATTGAAATTATGTATTAATACATATGAGTGTGTGCGTGTATGGAACTTATTGTAAATAAAGTTTATGTATAAATTTTATGTGTCAGTTTCTCTAAAGAATACTAGAAAAAATGAACTATTTTTTAATTTTATTTTCTTTCTTGGTATATATTATAAAAGATAATGTTCTTTCAGTATGCTCTGTAAAAACATCTATGAAATATTGTTCTTCTCAGAGAACAAAAATAAAACAACTCACAATTACTTACTTAATTGAATGTACCTGCATGACTCAATTAAATCAATAGAACCATTTAAAGTCCAATTTTTCAAACTATGAATAGTAGTACAAACCTGCCTAAATCAGTAGAAAAGTTGGTATTCCTGCGTTCTATGTAACTTGTAAACTATGCAATAAGTACTTTATACTCTTCACTATTTAAAAATTTAAGTTTTGATTTTTTTTAAAGTAATAAATTTCATGTGCATGTGTTGGAAAGATAAAACAGAATGGGTCATGTACAGAGGTTTCATATAAAAACAGTAGCATGTATATATAAAAGTAGAACATTTTGTTATTCCACTTTTTGTGTATTGCTAAAAAGATTTCTATTTTAACAACTACACTTGGTGTACATTCAATAGCAAAATAATAATACTTAGACCAGATTGGGTTTTTGACAAAAAAAAAAAAAAAAAAAAAAAACCTGTTTTTGATATGACCTGTTAAAAACTCCAATACTGACATTGATAGTTTTTATAAACACATATGGTTTCCTGATGCTGAAAAATTATTTCACATTATATCATTAAAATTAATAGTTCAATTAATAAGTTTGATTAAAATTAATTGATAAATTTTCTTGTAAATTTGTTACACTGTATGGATAACTGTTACAGCTTGTTTTCAAAGTAGTTTTGTTTTAAACTTTTTAATAACTTAATTCATTTGTAACAATTAGATACAATTAGTTTTATCAATCAAAAAGGCTTTCTGGGAAAGGATTTATGCAATGTATCTTTTCTTTTGAGTAAAAATGAAACTAAGTTGATCAGAACTCAATAGTTAAGTATAATAGTATCTAAATATTTCTAATGGTGATATTTACTTTTTTTTATGTTATTAATTTTTTCTCTAATATAAATATTCTCTGTTTATAGAGGAACTAATAGTTGCTTGGTACAACCAAAGACATAAGTGTCAAAAACTTAAATACCAACTCTAATAGCTTTTGTAGCGGTTATCTCTCAATTCAGGATGTCTCAGCAAAAGTATGATGGGAAAGTTTTAGACAAAACAATATACCCATGTTCAGCATCAATGGAGAGGATATTCTCCAGTTTTCAATTGATCCATTCCAAACTTAGAAATAGACATGGTGTACAAAATGATTTGAAATTAGTATTTTATCACTGCATGGTTTGAGGAGAAAAGATTTAGAGTGGGAATAATGTAAATGTTGACTAAAGATGCAAATTTTATTAAAGTTTGAAAATTAAACTAGACAAATGTAGGCATTGCCTTTCACTTTCAGCTTTAAAACATTTAAGGAATAAATAGTCATTATTATTGTTACTATTCAATATACTGCTATTTCCAATACTTGTTATCCTATACTAATAGTAGCTCTTTTATTCATCTCTCTCATTCTACAGACAAGCAGCTTGTTGAATCAACATTCTGTTTGGGATTTTTTCCTAAACATATATTTTTTTTTAATCCAAAATAGTCGAAAAGTTTCCTCTAGTGTATGAAATCAAAATACTTTAAACTGAGAATCATTTGTTGTAGCAATTTCATAGTAAATACAAATTTTTTAGTCAGGTTTTGGGCAGATAAGTGTTTAAAAGTAATAACTCAGAAATGTCCATTTACTTGATTTATAATTACTGTTATTAAATTTTGTCACATATTTTAAAGTGGTAGACAAGTTTACTGGTTTAAAAATTACAGCTTTTACATAATTAGACAAGTTATTTATAAATAACGACTCTTACTCAGGTCCAGATCTACATGCCCGCAGTTGGGGGTCAGGACAACGACCCAAGAAATTGGAAAACTTTTTAGATAAACGAATACACTTAAACCTTCAACGTTGTAAACACATTTGGGAATTTCTGTAAAGTGTCAGGATAATTAAAAGATTTTATTTGGGAAAATCAGCAAATGTGAAATAAATACATAGAATTACCTTAACATGAGCCACGAAAATGTTCGTTTCAAATAAAATTATTAAAAAAAACCTTTAAATACATTATGAAAAGCAGCAAGACTAATCAAAGTGTAAAAAACGTAATAGTTACATAAGAGTTACCAACATTTGCAAAAACAAAACTTGCTATTGGACCCAGAAAGATGGATAAAACAAAATTTGTTATTGTAAAAAGTTTCTTATGGTCCATTGATTTTGTAATGAACTTATACGTAAAATGAGAGGAAAAAAAATCAGGAGTTAAGAATTTCAAACTCCCTCAAAAACAAAATAAGTAAAAAAAAAAAAAAAAAACTTTGTCTGATAATTAAAATAGCCGTTTAAAACATAAACAAATAATAATATTGAATTTAAAAAAAAATAGTGAAGAAAAGCTTCCATGTTTTTATCCAATTCTTATCGGGGGAGGGGGGATCAAAACTTACAGATCCAGGCCTGCTTTTACTCATTGTTATTAGGTAAAAGGGCTGTTAACGCTGTATTGAGCTAGTAAAATCAACATGTTTATAAATCACTTTTTCATAATTTCGAAAGATTGCAACTTTCAAAACTGAAATTTATTTACAGTTTTGAAATAATTTGAGAAAAAAACCCCCATTAAATCCAAAAAACATCGCTCAGAGTACATTGTGCTAAGTCGCCTAAAGTGGTAGACAGAAGCCACGTTTAGGATCAACCCTTCATTTGAGAGCCTGGAAACCCTGTTCAACTTCTCCAAGAGAAAGTTGGATGAAAGCTTGAAGTGGAACGGGTAGGTTGAGCGAATTTCGTTACGTGTGACATGGCCTTTACACAGCCCTTTTTAACCAACTTTTTTACTGACGCTCTTGTTTTTTCAGTTAGAGTTTTTGTTATATTATTTTTAAAAATATAAATTAATTTAATACCGTGCGAATGATTTAACGCCTATGCTATAGAAAATAAGGGTTTTTGAAAGCTCTTTTTGCGTATTGACATCAAATTTCCATGCAAAAAACAAAAATTAAAACCAAATGGAAGACGGGAATCTTGGAAAAATCTCAGTTATGATAAGATAATAGAAAGAAAGTTTTAATACACTTACTTCGAATAGAACTTCGAGGACGACTTTTGAAGTCTTCAAATTCTTACACTCGGCAATGGTTTGGGAAATATAGAAAACAAAAAACACAAAAACGTTACCATTCACTCAAAAAACAATACATAATATGCAACCTACAAATTTAGTCAACTTCTCTTCAAAAATACCACTCATTTAGATCTACATTTAATAACATACTACTCATTTAGTTTATTTTCAAAACTACAACCTGTATTTTCTCACAAGCATCTTAAAAATGTTGTTGTATTACTAAAGTCTTGAACGTCCATATGAACAATGCTTCCTTGGAATTTGTAAAATGCTTTTTGCCGTTACACTTTTCAAATAATTTTTTCTTGATATAAGAATTAGCATTACTGGAATGATAACGACATTTTAAGAAGAGAAACCAAAAGTTAGTCAAATACAAAATTTCCACTTATTAAAAATGTCATCAGTACATTATGAACAATTATTCCCCCATCCACTGCAAAAAAAACACCCATTCATCCATTTATTCCATAAATCATGATTGATTATATCACCTTACCATCACCCAACTTTCATTCTTCCACTGCCTAACAACCAACCAGTCATTCATCCATTCATCCTTAAATTGCAAAATCATTCATCCATTCAGTCACTCATCTCTCAAACAACCATTTCAGCACCAGCCATTGACTGATGATAACATTTTACCATCAGCCAATGTCCGGCACCGTACTTCAGAAACCAGACAGTTGGACAGTTTCGTAGTTCTTGCGAAAAGAACCGATACAATAAACCCTGCCACCCAAAGCTGCTTCGCGAAAATAAGCAATGAGACCAGGGAGCTGCTCTCTGGATAGGTGATCTGGGTGCTTGCAAGAGAGCGCAGGTTACAACGGGGTTCCTGAAGACGGAAGTGCAGTCCTCGAACCGCCGGACGAGGAATGTTGGTTCGGTTGGAAAATGGCAAGTCCTAAAAAAAGCTTAACCACGGAGAGATGACGGATGACCTTGAAGCAGAAACATCATTTGTAATAGGTTGTTTGTTATTTTTACTTCCTTTTATAAAAAGGAAGTATTGTATTCGCGAAAAAATTCTCACTCAAAAATCGGCCTTAATTTCTATTTTGCTCACCCCCAAATGAATGTTGGGTTTTTTTTTCGACTCGATCACACAACCACGCCTAGGAATGTACAGACACCCGAAATATCCATTTTGACGATCCCCGAGTTAATTACAACGAGTTTTTTCGTGACGTCTGTATGTTCGTATGTATGTGCGTATGTGTGTATGTATCTCGCATAACACAAAAACGGTATGTCCTAGAAAAATTAAATTTGGTACGTGGACTCCTAGTGGGGTCTAGTTGTGCACCTTCTCTTTTGGTTGCATTTGGATGTTCCTAAGGGGGTCCTTTGTCCCTTTTTGGAGGGAAATCATTGTTAATTTCGATGTAAACTCAAGTGGTGTTATAATTTGGCTGGCACTTGGCGATATATCGCCAGTCTTTTGGTCGCCAAGTTTTGTCGCCAACTTGGCGACACATTTAGCGATTTTTTTAAAAATGTGGTTTTGATTTGGCCACTGTTGGTGATATTTAGAGAGTAAATTATTGAATCACATTAAAATTGCCAATAATGGGAAAATGACATTAAATTGGAGTAAAAGGAAGTCATGTGATGCACACATCAGCTCGTTTAATAGACAGGATCAGCGAAAACGCCTCTTACTACGGACTAATTCTGCCTTTTACAAATGATGTTTTCGCTTCAATGCCATCCGCCGTCTCTCCGTAGTCAAGCCACGGACCACGTGGTTACCCACTTTCATTTCGCCGACAAAGAACTTCTTGCAGGAAACCTTTCAAGTGAATCGTTTCATGTTATTAAAGAGAAACCTCAAAATATCAGACCGAAAATTAAATCATGACTTAGCCCAATGTAACTTCTCATCTGGCAACTCCTTTTTCTGCAAACAGAAATTAGTGTATCTTTACTCCTTTTACTATACATCTTTACATTTTACTCCTCATACATACTTTACATATTACTCGCCATACATGGGGTACATCTTTACTCTCCATGCTATTCACGGAAATCATAGACCGGAAGTAAACAAACAAGTTGTCAGAAAATTTGCCAGTATGACGCTTTTGGAGATCTGTTCTAAAATCTAAAAATAAACCAATATTATTTTGACGCACCGCCTTCAACTTTTTCTCTTTTCAAAGTTTCCTGCTTCTTGTTATCTATTAGGTTTGTGCAATTAGCAAAAAAAAAAGCAGATTCCTTACAAAAATAAATATTAATGTAATGCAGAGGAACATTATTAATAATAATGTACCAGTAATATAGACTTCCCATTTCCTGTATTCTAATTCTACAAATACCAGACTTTTCTGGAGGATTGAAATTAGGAAAATAACTGGAGTGGGTTTATACTCTTTATCCGAATATGTTCCACATCCAGACAAAACTACCCTTTACTATTTGCTTTCAGAACTACGACCACTCTGCCGGACTAACGAGTTGTGGGACTCTTAGGATCATCCATCCATGACAAGCCAAGCTTTCATTACAAAGGACTGTTTAGAAAAAACGTAATAGCAAGTGGCAAAACATCTTATATTGAAGCTCTGGTAAGTTGAGCTATGACCTTGACAATATTTACTTTTTTGGGAGGAATTCAGTGAAAAAGGGACGAATTGCGGGCACAGATTCGAGATGAAATACTTTTTCAAAACAGCTATAAATGTCACCCAACTTCACTTAACGCCAATTACGTTGCCCTGTTCCCTATAAAAGAGAATAACCTTTGTGTAGGTTGCAAGGACGGATACAAGGGAGGGGCGATCGCCTTGAGGGACCTTGCACAGGCAATTTTTCCAAATTGAAGTCCTAAAACGCCAAGTTAGGCCTTTTTTGAAGACGATAAGGAAAGGAATGGAGTTCCAATCTCCCTCTCGGAAACTTTTCGACATTGAAGTTACAAAAAGGCAAGTTTAGATTTTCTTTCATGATGTTAGGGAGAAAGGTTTTCGAAGCATTTCAACAGAAATATTACGAAATTGAAGTCCTAAAACACAATTTTGAAATACCTTTTTCAGCGGAAAATTAAAGAAATAGGTTCAGAGACCGCCTTGGCTCAATTTCGATATTTCAGTTGCTTCTGGTAAAAATTCCATGGCAGTACCCTTTCCCACAAAGCACAAGTTAAAAATTCAACCTCCCCCTCCTTGAAAAATTTCTGGATCCGCCCTTGTTAGGGTGTCTGTGATCAGTTGAGCCACGACTTGAACATATTTCTCTCCACAGTAACTGACGTCCGAACTTTTTATTCGCTTTGTGATAGCACGTCACAAGATCCATTGCGATTGTTTGAACAACTTTCTGAATTTTTCATGTTATTTTCTTTCTTTTTGGCATTTTTTTTTCTGATAGTATATTTCTTGTGATAGTCATTGTTTCGTATGTTTTTTTTTTTTTTTTTTTGGAATATTACGTAATTTCAAAACTAGAGTAACCTATGAATGATCGCTCTTTGATTCATATCTATCTTCAGCATTACTTATCCCTAAGATTTTAAAATGAACCCAATTAGAACATCTTTTTTATTTTCATTTTGTTTACTTTTCTTTAAAGTTTTCTTTTTGAAACTACGTTCTTTGTATTTTATAGATTTTTTTTTTAATTATTATTTTTTATTTATTTATGCATGTATCACAGTAACTTAAATTGTATATATCATTTAATACCACGATCGTCTACATTGCTCGATAAGCATAGGAACTTTTTCGATATTTGCTAGACGCATTATGGTTATAATTTAATTTATTAATGTTATTTTTGCATATTGGGCGTGGTTAAAAGCCTGAAAAATAGTACGAAATTGATGCATTACTATCAATTTTAGATATATGACGTAATCAACTGTAGAACTTAGACAATCGAAATCGTTTGAAATAAATAACTAAATCAATTACTATATTCCAATGCTGGCAATCCTTCATTACGATACCTGATTTATCTGAAACTATTCTTTTTCATGAAATCTTTTACGAAAGAACATTTGAGGAAGTGAGAAGCAAAGGGATGCAAGTTGACAGTTTCAAGTTTTGAGAAAATCGCGTTTAAAGTTTCAGTCCTAGGTAGGTTTTTATTCAAAAATTGTTCTAAATAATGCTGTATAGCATTGTTGGACATTAATTATTTATTCAATTGTCTTGTTAATTTATTAAAAAAAGTAATTGCAATTAAATCAATTGCAATTAAGTTAATTGCAATTAATCTATTAACTGCCCTTTGCAATTAATTTAATTGAATTAATGTAAGTGTATCGTTTATCACAATTAAAATAATTGCAATTAATTTTTTAAAATTGTTTTATGAAACAATTAAAACTAACAATTAACTTTATGTATCAATACATACAGCGCAGGATACAGAGTTCAAAGTATTATTCAATTTCGTATTACAGTGCTGATTGTTTGTTCGCCACGCGAACTAGTTTCGTCTAGGCAAGCTTTTTCCACACGTAAATGTTTGTGTTTCAATTAAGTGTTTTAAGAGAGTGTAAATCATTGTTTTAGTTTAACCCATAGCAGGGGAGGTGAGAAAGAAGGACATAACAGGGCACGTAAGATCTCAGAGACCGTGTTATTTATTTTTTTTAAATCATGTACTAATTAAGATACATTTTTGAAATTTCTCTCAGATGTTATTTAGACATTTATTAGTAAAAAGAAAAAAATAGGAAAAAAATGTTTTTCGAATTTTAAATTTAAATATACCTTTTCTGAGGAAATTTCGCTGGAGCCATAAGATATTTTGAGAAAAGTCACATGCTGCAGTCAATAATTTATTGCTCGTAATAAAGTTTCTGTTGAGCATTGGTCTTTTATTAGTTGCTAAATAGATAATGATATGGTAACCGTCCAGCGTCCACATTCCAGGTATACCTGTCGCCTGTACAGTATATTATACAAAACCAGTATTTTTCTATAAGTAAGTTTTATTTAAAATTCACAAAACAATTGAAAATTGTTAATTGTAGCAAACTACAATTAACAATTACTTGTTAACTGTAGTAAACTACAATTAACAATTAATGAATCGTTAGTTGTAATTTTCCGCAATTACAATTGATCTATTGTTAGTAGTTCTGGTTACGTTTACGAATTAATCAATTGTTACTCTTTAATTGCTAATGCAATTAAAATTTTCCCAACTCTGCTCTATAGCAGCACCCACCAGGGTAACTAGTACTATCTCTTACCCCAGTACAGTGGAGAGGTTTACCTACCATCTGTACTAATTATCTCCAAATTTTTAATTTTGGCATTTACCTCCCTTTGCTTCTCACTGCCTCATTTAATGTTATAAATATAATTTTTAAAGTAAAAAGTGATAACGAAAACTTACCAACGCATAGGGAATAATTATTTTAAAGCGAATTTAATACGAAGGTAAATTCCAAACATTTTTTACATGTTCTGCTACAACTGTGATTTGGTTACAGCTAACTTTTTTTTTTCACTTCGACACGATGTATTTGAACTAGACTCACAAAAATTATGTATAAACAGAACAGAGCAAGAGAGTAAGTCAGAAAACTTGGAATGGGAGAAAAAAGAAGGAAAGGGAGGGAATTACCATTTCATATTACAGTAAAACCTGTAAAGTTGACCACCTTTGTAAGTTGACCGCTTTTGTCAGGAACGGAATTAGTCCTATCTTGTATAATGAAGGAAAACCTCTGTAACTTGACCACCTTTCTATCTTGACCACCTGTCTATCTTGACCACTAATGTACCCCAAATTTGGTTTGGAGTATTGTAAAAAACCCTTTGTAAGTTGACCACTTGGTTTATTTTTTAAAACTTAATTTAGCAAATTATTTTATTTTATTAATATTTTTTATAGCTTTCCGAGAATATTTTTGATGCCAGGCCAGCATTTTACCAACTAAATAAAACAGCAGCATAAATAAACCTCCTTGTAAGTTTAACCACATTGGAAAACTACTAAGAACCTATTTATTCGCCAAACTTGTTTTTCTTTTGTTGTTCTATTTGAGATTGCCTTTAATACTCTCTGTTCAATGAAAACATGTCAGTAGAAAAGTACAAAGTATTTTTTTCCAGTTGCAATATTTTGTGGCAACACTGGAATTGTGCTAGAGTAAAAGTTACTTGCATTGCAGTATTTCTGGTGCAAGGGATTAAGAAATAGGACATTTTCATTTTCAACTGCCTTTCAGAACTATGAGAGTCCAGCTTGTTGCTCTTTGTGTTATAGTTTTACATAAAATGGCTTCAAAAAGAAAGTTAGTTGAACTTGAGATTGATAAAAAGTATGAAATAAAATGAAATTAAAAGGGAGAAAGTCGCAGAAAATTAGCTGACACATATGGAATTTCCAAAACTAGTGTCTAATAAGTACGCCAAACTTCGATAAGGAGTTATTTTGTTGAAAAGTAAATCATCACGATTATAAATGTATTAAATGTATATGAGGAAAAAAATATGCGAAGAATTTGTCATTTTTGACTAGACAGGAATTTGAAAGAACTATTAATATCAAATAACTTTTTATAAAATATGATTTTTTTTTTGATCAATTTACTGAAATTTTAAATATTCATGACACATTATACGTCATTCTGAGAAAATAACCTCTAAAAATATTTGAATAACATTTTAAATTATTGTTTCAAAGTAATTTTAAACAATGAAAGTGAGTTGAACTGAAAGAGTAAGTGTCAATTAGTCAAAAAATGAATAAATGGTGCAAGAAATGACAAAAAAAAAATCCATTACCCCTTTATAAGTTGACCACCTGTCTAAGTTGACCACAAAGTACTGCACCGCAAGTGGTCAACTTACACAGGTTTCACTGGTATACTTCCCGTAATCCATTGCGCACAATTTGTGAATGATCATATACACAGATTGTCAAAATATGGAAATTTATGAAGCTTGAGGGTATACGCTATAAGTCTAAAACATGTTTGAGAGTATACGGCGTATATGGAGTATACCCTATGGGAACACCACTGGATATCAAACAAGTAACTGAAATTCTAACGTAGTATGATGCGGCTCTGGTGAATTGATGCTTGATCTTGGACGAGCTTATTTATGTTTAGTTTGGAACAGGAGAAGTTATTATTCAGTAAGTTACCGCCCTATAGCCAGGGTTTTTAGATAGGCACTATGCCAATAATCGTTATCGGTAACGCAAACCACCTATCCTCCCCCCTCCCCCCCCCGTTTTTACAAATAGAATAGTTTAACACTTGGCGACTCCTAAGTCCCATTATCAGAGAGATAGTCGAAATAACGAATAAAAACTTTCCAAGCAGTTTTCTTGTTCCTCATTACAACAGCATATGTTACAACTCAAGTTCGAACCGCAAAAATTCTTTGTTCGTTAGCAATATTAAAAACAGAAGTTAATGTATTGTTGGTTACTTAACACACGATTTCTTTGAACTAAACTCTAACATTAAACAAACAAAAAAAACGAGCTGATGTGTGCATCACATGACTTCCTTTTACTCCAATTTAATGTCATTTCCTCATTATTGGCAATTTTAATGTAATTCAATTGTTTACTCCCTAAATATCACCAACAGTGGCCAAATTGAAATCAAATATAAAATGAAAAAAAAAATCGCCAAATTTATTAATTTATAAAAAAATTAAAACAAAAGCGCCAATTTTGTCGCCAAGTTGGCGACAAAACTTGGTGACCTAAAGACTGGCGATACATCGCCTAGTGTCCGACAAATTATACCACCACTTCAGTTTACATCGAAATTAACAATGATTTCCCTTCAAAAAGGGGCAAAAGACCCCCTTAGGAACATCCGAATGCAACCAAAATTGAAGGTGAACAACTAGGTCCCACTAGGAGTCTACGTACCAAATTTCAACTTTCTAGGACATACCGTTTTTGGGTTATGCGAGATACATACACACATACGTACATACGGACGTCACGAGAAAATTCGTTGTAATTAACTCGGGGGTCGTCAAAATGGATATTTAGGGTGTCTGTAGGTTCCTAAGCATATATCCACGTGTGGTCGGGTCGAAAAAAAAAAATCAACATTCATTCGGGGGTGAGCAAAATGGAAATTAAGGCCGATTTTTGAGTGAAAATTTTTTCGCGAATACAATAGTTCTTTTTTTGTAAAATGAAGTAACAAAAGGTAGTTTGGGGACGTCGAAAATCTAAGGAAAAAAACACATAAAATATAGGCTAGTAAAGCGAAGGATTTTGTTTCGTACAAACAAAGCAATTTGAAATCATAACCGAGAATTTTCGGATTCAATTCATTCTAACTGACAAAGTTTTCCGGAAAATGAACAGAATAATTATTACGTTTTGGTGGAAGAACCACCTGGGAAAAACCCATACTTTATTTTTAAATTCAGAAAAAGTTTGAAAATGCATCAAAAGTGATTTCTCATAGTCCAAAATGAAATTTTTTGTACGTGTTCTTCATGGGTCTTACATAATTCTTGTTTATATAAAAAATTTTCTTGCTTTCATAAAGAAATTAAAATTTATGAATTAGGCGAAAACTAAAAATGAAAAAGGGTTTCGATGACTAAATCAAAATTGGCTTTTGGTCACTTTCTACTAAATAAAATTTTTAACTTTCAGTCGACGTTTACTTACATTACACTAGTGTCTACATCACTGAAAAGCCTCACTTTTTCAAATGCCTCTAAAACCTGTTAAACTCAAAAGTGGAAGCTTTCCTTTTCAGGGAATGCGATACTCGATGATACTAATCAGTAAAAAAAGAAAAAAAAAAGAAATTAAAGATGCTAACTTTGAAAAAAAAGTTCTGATGACTACAAGACTCCAGAAATACTTTCGTCAAATATTAATTTCTAACCTTTACTCGTTTTTCATTTTGAAATACCAAAACGACAGCGTGTAATGTTAACACAACATTCTTTTTATAGCGTAAAAGTTACCTTTGGTTAAACATGAAGCTTGACTGAAAAATGTTTTAAGAATTCTACTGAATGAAATGCGAGTCAAAGAATGTTTTGAATTAAATTTATTGATTATGTGCAAGGGCATTACGCAACGTATTGATACAAAACCTTTACGAGTTGAAAGACAGCACATGGCAATGGGCGCTCCGACACGACGGGAGGTCACTGTGTCCTCCCAAACATTTCTTTTCAGTACATTTTGTCTGACGATTCGGCAGAATTACGTGTTCAACTTGGGGAAGTTTGGAGCTCCATTCGGTAAAACTATCATCATTCGGTACAATTTGGGGTTCCATTTGGCAAAAGTGTCGTCATTCGGCACAATTTGAGCTCTAATATGCAAATTGGGAATTTCCACACTCCTTAAAACTTTAGTTCGGGACGCTCTTGCACATCGTTCCTACATAGTATCCTTTTTGGGTCGAGCTGGTAGCTGTATTAAATTATCCATTTTTTTTTTTGCTTGAAAGAGAAGCTATTGAGGTTGAATTTATTTTAAATCGTAATTGTAAAACTACATTTGCTATAGGGAGACTAGTATACTGTGATAAAAATTTGCCTAAACTAGATTATAAATAAGCATTATCTATGCATAAACTATCTGAAGAAACAATTGTGACAAAATTTAATTTGTTGGAGCAAAAGAGCCATGGTTGGGGGTTTTAACATCAGTTGATTAAATTGATTAAAAATTACTACATCCACAGGGTTGTAGGAATTTCAAATAGTTTACCAAAAGACGCTATTACTTGCAACGGGGTGAATAGTTTCAAGAGGGCTATTGATCTTCTTTGAGAATTGATACATTTCCTGGGACTACTCTAACTGGGTCCAGAGCCTGTTGCTGATCGTCACTTTTGTATTTGTATTAGATTCAACACAAGACACGGAACTAGTAAGCAATAAGTTTTAGTCAAGGGCGGCTGAATATGCTGCTAAAAGAATGTTTCACATTAATAGGGAAATTTTGAAACGCATGCAGCCAAATGTGTTACAGCTCCCATTTTCCTGTTCACTGACAAAATTCATTACGCAAAGTGTTTCAATACCGCGAACGGACACATATGCTTCATGAATTAAAGACATTGAACAGAGAAATATTCGGAGAGACAGGGAAAAGAAGCTCACGACGTTTGTTTTTTCAGCGTTCTTTTATTCAAATGTTTCACAACCGCTCTTTTGATATTTAGTAATCTTTCGTAAAACGTTTAACACTTGTAAGCATGAATACATGAAATGCACCGCCAGCTCAGTCATACCAGCCGAGGACTGCAGTTTCGTGCTTATTAGCACGCATTAACCCGGCATAGAAAGTGCCTGAGAAGGAGGTGGAACACTTCCTAAGAAAGCCAAGAGTGCCAAACAAACTAGTAGCTAATATAGAATTAGAAAATACCATGCCTTGCCTTCAATCTTCGAGTTGAACCGAATCATTGCTTCGGTCACTCGTCTGGTCAGTGCTAATTCTTTATTAGCTACCAGTTTGTTTGGCACTCTTGGCTTCCTTAAGAGGTTTTCCACCTCCACCTTGGTCACTTTCTATGCCGGGCTGATGAGTGCTAATAAGCACGAAACTGCAGTCCTCGGCTAGAATGACTGAGCTGGCTATGTATTTTATGTATTTCTGTAACTTACTGAAAATACCTGTAAGCATGTCTGAAGACTTACATTTTTAAGTTGCAACTTCTTGGCTCA
This sequence comes from Uloborus diversus, assembly GCF_026930045.1. Lineage (NCBI taxonomy): Eukaryota > Metazoa > Arthropoda > Arachnida > Araneae > Uloboridae > Uloborus > Uloborus diversus. Next base: position 19,563 of record NW_026558660.1, on the reverse strand, counting down.
ATCCGACAAATCATTCAAATAAGCTAATTGTTGCAAATATTTTCAAATGTAAAACGAAGTTTGAGTACATATATATATTCCTATTTAAAGAAGTAAACAATTACTAGTGTCGATGTTTAGATCATGGATGCAACATCTTCTATACTTCTGTGCCTAAAAAGGCTCGATGGTTATTAAACTGGTCAGAACCAGCTTTTGCTGGTTCTAAACTTTCGGCTTTACAATAAGCGTAGGTGTCATTAGAAATGGACTGAAATATGAAAATGATTGCTTTTTCCCTTTCACAGACTACTGACAGTCAGTACAGATATTGGCAGTGAATGAAATTATCAATACACAAGCAATTAAAACGGTCAAAATATGATAAACTTTTAACCAGTATTTTAACTTTATCTTTTGCGCTTCCCAATATATATCACAATTTAAAAAATATGCTAATAAAACAACAAAATTAATCGTGAAAAAAACTATTTCTCAAAAAAAAAAAAAAAAAACACGGAGAATGAACAGAGCATGAAAAAGCAGTTGCTCATGACGGAATTGTGAAGTGTTGATTCACTTCTGTAATTTCGCATGAAAATGTTGTTAAAACACTTGCTAAGCTGAAAAATGTTAATCGAGATTGCTGTGATTTAAATCCTATTATCTAAGTACAGTTTCAGAATTTTTTTTTAATTTTAGCTAAAGTATTTACCATTGGGCTTCGTAAAATAAAGATGATGGAGCAAAACAAAATATCTGCATTGTATATCAAGAATTAGTTTCAGAAAAAGATCTTGACATTCATTTCAATCCCATTGATGATTGCGTAGTTAGTCGTTATATAAAAAAGCAGATTTTGTTTTGAACGATGTGCAACCGAAAACACAATTTTGAATTTAATAGAAACTTTACTTGAACCGTTTAATCGATACTCTATATCTAGACAGCTCAATCCTTTTTCACGGGTGTGACACTTTTACGCACCTAATTACTCTTTATTCCTGGAATTTTAAAAGTTCGGCTTTTAACTATTATGTGTTTGAATATAATGACCATTATTTGTCATATATATATGTGCGCGTGTTGCGAGTGTGACCGTAAAGCCACGCCTGCAACACGTACATGTCTTAAGTAGAGACGTTTTAGAAATGTTGATACTTTCCTATTATGACACACAATGGTTTCTAAAATTCAAGTATATCACAATTAAGAGACTTTAAAATTCTGGGAATAAAGAGCAAATATATATATATATGCTCAAAAATGTCTCGTCTATGAAAAGGGAGTGGGCGATATATAACATTCTCTGAAAAAGTCAATGCTCCGTTAAATACTTTTACTCAAAATTATGCAATTAATAACACTTAAAAATATACGTTCAAACAAAGAATAGTTATATGAAAAGCATTAAAATTTTTGAAATTTACGTAGCTGCGAAAATGTACAGAATATAAAAAGTATTCAAATGTTTAAAATAAGTCATGGTTAAAAAAATATTTTTCGCGATACATTTTGGTTTCAGTTAAATTTTTTCAGTTATATTTTGAAAGAGTTTTGAAAAAAAAACTCTACTAAGAGTTCTAAAAAAAACTAAACTACAACTGTCTTACTTAGGTTTCCGGTAAGTTATAATACATTTGTACAAAAAATGTTTTTGAAAAGAATCGAAAAAAAAGTAAGACTAACAATTATGCATTACAGTTTTGTAATAGTAAAATAACCCACCATTAAGAGACATAGCAAACAAAATACATGAAAGCATTAATACAATGCTTTCGGCTATAACCATATTTAATCATTTTAGAAAAAGAAAAAATCAATCAATTCCGTAAGTCCGAAAACCAGTCATTTCCTGCACTTCAGCAAAAGAAATGACTGACTTTCGGACTCCAGGGCCCGATTAACATATTGGGAAACCCCGCTCCAAACCTCTTTTTCGGGGCCCCATGATAGTCAAAAGTTATAGTTAGTTTTAGCAATTGGCTAAAACGATTTCAGTTATTTGGGCGCGAGCCGCTGAAAACGGGGATCCTAGGACACGGCCTAGTTGGCCTATTAAGTAATCAGGCCCTGGACTCATCGATTCAATTAATGTCAACAAATAGAAATTAGTTATCAACAAGAGACAAACTGAACTTTTAAAATAAATTCTAATAACACTATAGCACAGGTCTAGAATCTTTAAACATTGTAAACAAAGTATATTAAACATGCTGTGCAGCGCGTTTTGCGATCTAGACAATATTTGTTTTTATTCATGTTTAAAGTCTTTGATAAAGAAAACTGTATAAGTCATTTCTATTTGGAGTACGATACGTTTTAGTTCACACTTAGTTTTCTTTGGTGCAATTAGTGCAATGTGCTAACAATGAGAACTGGTTTTAGATACTTCAAACAGTTTCAATGGATAGCATTCCATGCTCGACATCAAGTTCGGACGAGTTGCTGTTCTTAAAACAGTTTTTGGAACAAAAAATTCAAAAAAGTTGCGAAGCATACGACATTGAAGCAGCATTGAGGCTGACATTTTACAGAACGTAATGAGCATTTTCCAATTTCAGCTATTCACAACAACACAAAATTGTGACACGTGAGTGGCAACGTTTCCTTACTTTAGCTTGATTGTGCAATAGTGTACAGCAATCTTGATTTGTCAGGCTGTTCAATAAAACTATGCTAGCAGTTGAGAAATTATGAGTCACAAAGATGCAAAAGGTTCCAGAAATGGTGGAATCCCCAACTGAGAAACACAGAAGATTGATTTAGTTGATACACGAATTCAATGATGTTTCGAGTCTCTGATGCAGACGAGAAATCTAATTGTAAAGGAGTAATATTTCAAGTCAGTTTTTGTAAGTTCGTCAGGAATCCTTTCCATGTTATAAAGTAGTTTGAATGACAACTGATTCGAGAGGTGAAAAATATATAGAAACTGAGTCTTTTTCTTGGAATTGTGGAACTCAGTTATTAAACACAGCGAAATAATGCTTATGTTTCAAGCCGTTTCATGCTGTAAGTATAAGTTGCAATAGAGTTCGTGAGCTGATAGTATCAATATCTTCAAATGGCTCCAAAATTTATGGATCATTGGTTTAACAAACATATTAGCCGTCTTCATAGATACTCATTCAGTTAAGGGGAAATACATAAGTTAAGAAATGCCATCCCATTCAGACTGTCAAATCAAAAGGCCTGTTATTTAGCCGTTTAAGAGCCCTTAATTTCTCACAGCAATGACATTAACATAAGGTTTATGATGTTAAAGTTCAAACGTTAAATACGTATTATTTAAGATAACGATTTACAGTGGGATTCTATACTTGTGCGTCCTTTTTTTTTTTTTTTTTTGCTTTCTTTTTTTCTATACATGTATATAAAGTCGTCCGAGGGTCCCTGGCCAGATGTATTTGACCTCTTCTCCCCAGATGGTCTATTTGACGAACAAGTCAGGAATAGCTTTTATATAAACATTAAGTTACCGCCCTATAGCCAGGGCTAAGGCAGAAATACATTTAAATGTACTGTCAGAACATGCTTAAACTTATACAAATGACTAAAATACGTTCAAACATATTCACCATAATGTTTATAATACTCCATACAGTTCTACTCTGTATGTTATGTGCAGGCAATTATGTACTTGTGCGTCTTTTTATTTTTTTCTTTTTTTTTTATAAAGTCGTCTGAGGGTCCCTGACCAGATGCAACTGGCCTCTTCTCCCCAGATAGTCGACTATTTGACGCACAAGTCAGAAATAGCTTTAATATATTCTGTAAGTTACCGCCCTATAGCCAGGGCTAAGGCAGAAATACATTAAAATGTACTGTCAGAACATGCTTAAACTGATACAAATGACTAAAATACATTCTAACATATTCAACATAATGTTTATAATACTCTATACAGTACTACACTGTATGTTATGTGCAGGCAATTCTGTACTTGCGCGTCCTTTTTTTTCCATAAAATCGTCTGAGGGTCCCTGGCCAGATGCAACTGGCCACTTCTCCCCAGATTGTGGACTACTTGACGCACAAGTCAGAAATAGCTTTAATATGTTCTGTAAGTTACCGCCCTATAACTAGGGCTATGGCAGAAATACATGAAGTACACCGCCAGAACATGCTTAAACTGATACAAATGATTAAAATGCATTCAAACATATTCAACACAATGTTTATAATACTCAATACAGTACTGCTCTCTATGTTATGTGCAGGCAATTTACGTATTATGAGCTACAAACTTGTGAAGCTCGGCTTCGAACAGAGCCAAACATAAATGATAGCATAAGCACGCAACTAATTAAGCTCTTTAACCTAATAATTTGACAATCAACCTGCTTTATTTTTGGGTGAAATATTGCAATCAAAAGTTCTATATCTCAGCTCAGAGGGAAATTTTCTGAGCGGATGAATTGTCTTAGAGCCAGTTGTATTGCTCAGCCATCACCAATAGCTCTGAAATTTGTATAATGCTAAGATTCCGTCTACTGAAGCAAGATGTAGGGCTTGAAGTTTCATAAGACAGTCTGTATGATACTTCATACTGGACAAACTTCGAGATTGTACTGTAATTCAGAAGTATTATACAGTTACTGCTCACTGACATGGTATTTTAAAACTCAACTTCCTTAAAATAAAAGTGATGTTTTTCTCATCAGGCATTATATTTAATTCTACTAGTCATGGATGTTATTAGGAAACTGTCTCCAAGAGACAAACTGTCAAATAGTAAATAATAATTTTTATTACATGCTAACTTTAACAGCAAAATATATTTTTCATTTCTTACACAATTCTCAAGCAGATCTATACTAACAAAAATGTAAATACAAATTAAGGTTTTTCTTTTTGCCAAAAACGTTCATCTTCTGTCTTCACAATAGCTCTTAGATACGATAAGCCATGTTCATAACATAGAAATTTATGCAAAAGTTCAGGCAAGACGAAATTTCACGCAAAACATATTTTTCATTTAAGCTATATATATATACGATAAATCACAAGATCATTTACATAGGTCAATACTTGTGTGATTTTTCCTTTTTTTTAAGAAGTCGTCTGGGGGTCCCAGACCAGATGCAACAGGTCTCTTCGCCCCAGATGGTCGACTAGTTAACACACAAGCTATTGACAGCTTTAATTAGACTAAAACAGATGCAATTCATTAAACTATATGGTATTTAGTGGAAGCACCAGAACAATCATAGCTATAATATATAGTGCAATTTGTACACATTATAAGTAAGGAATATAACATAATAATATTTATGCCATGGTTTAAACTAATGCGCGCAATGACCTGGCAGATTCAGGAATTTAATGAGTGTTCTTTAGGGAAGCCGTGTGATATAAAAATGTAGCCTAAAAATTATTTTAAAAGGTTTTCAAAAATACATTGTTAAAAGAGGAGTTTTTTTCGTCCCCTTGGAACAATGCTTTATATGCTTTCTTGTAAAAACGATGATCATCCCTATCAATTTAGAATATAAAACAAGCTCCCGCCAGAACACCATGCCTATTTTTCTTTTCTTTGTTAGACACAAACGCGAAGAACATAGTAGAAAAATTCAGACAGTATGAAGCTTTTTATGTATTTACATCACAGAAAATGTATAGTGTTATATAATTTCAAGTATATTAAAACTTTCCAAATAAAAAAAAAAGGATTACTGTAGTAAATAGCAGGAAAGCACTGGGAAAAAGTACGAATGAAAAAGTATACACTTCTGTTTTACAGTTCAGCTATTTTTTCATTTTATTATTTATTTTTTTGAAAATAAGGTTAATTTTAAGTGAATATATAAAAATACATCAATAGTCAAATAGTTTTTTTTTTCCTTCTTAATTAACGATAATAACTATTCAAACCTAAATATTAACAAGCCATGAAATTTTAAACAAAAATGTGTCTTGCTCTTTCAGACAGCTCATAATACTTAAAACGCATGTGACTTAATGGAGGAGAATTTTAAAAAAAAGAACAACAAAGTCAACTACGCTTATTGAAAAGAATTATAAATAACTCAATTTCAATAGCAGTACCTGCAACAAAAATACAGAAAATATATACTAATGCCGTACAAATTTTGAATACTTAGGAATTTTGAAAAAGCTGTCATCGAGAGAAAGAAACAAAATTTGAATTTTTAATGTTTTAAGGAACAGAAGTTTTGCTTCCCAGAAATCTTAACAAATTAGATTAAATTAATCTAGATTTAGCATTAATTTTTAAACTAATATAATTCGTATTTTTTTATTTTTTGTATTTTAATTGTAATCAATGTCATTGACGTTATATTTATGACATAAAGTTCAAGCATAAAATATGACCCATAAGGATCATAACTAATATAAAAGATCTGAACTTGTGTCCAGTTTTTTTTAAAGTCGTCTGGGGATCCCTGATCAGATGCAACTGTTCACTTCTCCCCAGATGGTCGACTTACTGGCACACAATTCAATGACATTTGTAATAAGAGCAAAACTAATACAATTCATTAAACATGGATCATTTAAGTCAAACAATCGAGATAACGTATATAATGATCTGCATAGGCTATAATATGTATAGGCAATTTACACATTGTAAGTAACAAGCACAACAAACATGTGCTTTGCCCCCCACGTAGTACATCATAAATCATACCACATTTACAAAACTAATTACATAAAAATTAGCTTGATAGCTCTAAAACTAGTGTAAAATGTGTTCTTTGGGGAAACTCATTTCAGACAAAAAATGTAGCTCTACAAATTAGTTCTTGAAGTTAGAAAAAAAATCGTTATTTTTTTTTTTTAATCTTTTCCCCTTTGAACAATGTTTTGCAGGTATGCTTGACAAAAACAAGTTAATTCGCAACAATTTGGAATATAAAATGAGTTCCTGCTAGAACACAGTGGTTTTCTGTTCGTTTTTTTTTTTTTTTTTTTTTTTGACACAAACGCAAAGTACGAGGATAAAAATTCATAAAATATGCCTTCCGTGTTGTTTCGTCAAACAAAATGTATAATCTCATAAAATTTCGAGCTCAGTGGGGCTCCCCACATCAATAGTAGACTTAATACAGCTGTAGGAAGGTAAAGGGCAGTATCTGCAAAATGTTTTTGTTTAGTTATTTTTTCTAAATTTGTTTTTTTTTTTTAAATTTACATTATTATTATTATTTATAGTTATTTTTATTATTATTATTATTTTTTTTTTTTTTTTTTGAATTTTTGTCATCTATTGAACTTTAGCTTTATTTTGCAAGCTTGCTTATTCTACTTCGCTGAAGATAAAGCACGAAAAAAACGTATAAATTCAACATTTCCATATTGTTAGTATGGAATCCAAAGCTTATTGCTTCGAATATCACAAAACTCATTTCTGCAGATACTGCGCTTTACGTTTCCGCTGCAGTATTAATGATCAATCTCACGAATGCACAAGAGAGATAAGCATCCATGATAATACATATACTTCAATTTCATTGGTTAAGTAATAAGATAAATGAAATCAATTTGCTTGACTTATTTTTACATTGTATTTCTCACTCTCCCTTCCTTTTTTTCCCCTTTTCATTCGCTCCCCCCCCCCACCCAGCTTTCAAGACATGGACGAATCAAAACTGCAATGCATAATTTTAAATTAAGGAACTTTTTGCTAATACCATTAAGTTAATTTTTGTATTTTTTTTTTCAAAAAAATAAATAAATAAATAAAATAAAATAGAAATAAATAAAATAAAGGAAAAGATGAAGTAAAAAAAGAACAATTTCTAACAGATATTACAATGTCTCTACTAAGAAGAGGAGTACATTTTCACAGTCACCATTTTATGCAAAACTTTTAAACCATCGAAATAAACTTCTATAAATAATTAATAGAAGTATCAAAGTAAACATTTGACTTTTCCAGCACATTTTCCACTAAAAACATCTCAACAAGTGAAAGTCTTAAAATTGCAAAATCCCTTGAATCCAAGCACATTTTCAAATATTCAGGTTTGTAAGTGCACGCGTCATGGCATACGGACATCACGAAAAAATAAAAAAAAAAATACAGAAATTAGTCAAAACTGATACTGGAGGGACTTATATGGTTTTTAAATTAAAGTAAGAATTTAATCGTGCATACTCAGAAAAAATGTAATGGAAATCGAAGCAAGGTTTTATAGAAATCATTACCTTAAAAAAACGTAATCATGAATGGGATTAAAGTAACAGGCAATAAATTTTCAATGTAACGAACAATAAATAAATTAAATAAGTATTATAAGTGTTTGCCGTAAGATGAAAGTATTTAGAAATCAAGGAAAATTAGTAAACTTCATGAATAATGTTTCCATGCATACAATGTGCCTGACCTGACTTTTATCACACTAAATTACTTACGATTCCATTCGCATTTTAAAACCTTAAAGTGTATTCAATGTGTTCCTTTTGATTTTACTCAGGTTTAACTACCTAAACTCTGTCAATTAAATGGTAGTAAAAGGGAAAAAGTAATCATGCACCATACTCGTTGATAAACTAGGACTTGAAAGAGTTCATTTTTGTCATAAAGTTGGGATTTGTTTGCGTATACTCATAAGACAAAGCTTTCCAAACGCACTTGCCCCTCGTAAGGGCCTAATTACACCGCAGGCCGACAAGGGCTGGACCTGGGGACCATCTTCCTAAGATACTCCGAACTGCATAAAGGATGATGCATAGCATTACAACTAAATGAAAATGCATGAATTTTTTAAATAATAATAAAAAAATTATGACTTGATTGTAAAAATTTCCTTATTGGAATATAATTTTTATTGATTCTGTCAGTAATGAATTCGCCTATAACAATTATAAGGGGCCGCGAATAGGATTCATAAATACACATGATAAATGATTTACTTCTGTGATAGACAAAGCGGCCCCCAAAAATGCAATCAAACGGGTTGCAAATCTGTAAATCAACCACTGCATTTCGCTGTAGAGCTTCAAGGGACCTCAAGATAATTGTGGGCCTAGGGCCGCACTTTCAGTTAGTCGGGCCTTGACCCTCGTCACAACGATGGTGCAGCTAGTGACCTTTAAATTCAAACAAAATTGATTGGAATTTTCTAATAGATAGATCATTCGGAGAAAATTATCGAACTTAGGATGGAAGCGGAAAATGTACGCATCTTATTCACTAGTTGACCTAGAATTCAAACTGAAAAACGAGAGATAGTATTCCGTAAGAGGCGGATATAATTAGGATAATTTGTTATTATTACAGCCGAAGCTCATTGAAATTGCTTAAAATTTGAAAAAATTGTCGATGAGCCAAGTGAAATTTATCAATGCCGCTGCTTACAGTCAGGTTGAATCTTTCGCAGTCAATTTTTTACATTACGTGTTTTTGTAGTCGCTGTTACGAAAGGGTAGCGTTTTGCGAGTGAACAGTTTGGTTTGACGCCTAGATTTCCAACCCTAGGGGCCAAATTTTAGAGCTAAAATTTCATTTCAAATTGAAAAACTTTTCTGACTCATTGCGCCTAATACCAAGAATTGATCTTAAGGACAAATTAATAAAAGTAAATTTAAAATGCAACCATTTTTTTTTTTAACTTTGCTGATCCTTTTAAGCATGCTATCAACAGTGGATTTCTATTGATTTTTTTTTTCGGATATGTGTGTGAGTGTGTAATTCATTGAAAACGACATTTATGTTGTTTGTTTTAACGCCTAGAAACTTAGGCGCCATTATGACGCCTAGATTTAAGTTCTTATTTCTAACCCTGCCTGTAGTTAGTTTTCATATATAAAAACCATTCTGCAATCTATCGCATATCTATACTCGAAGTTGTGAGAAAAAGCAGAATATAAATCAAACAACAGACATCGAATATAAAGCGAAGTAGGTCTGATTAAACTGATTTGCTCTAGCTAACCGGAATAAACACAGTTACAGTTAGTAGTTAGTGCTTCCTTTCTGGATCTACCAATTGAGGAAATCGGCAGACCCCCGCCAGTTTTTTCAATGCTGGGATTGAACTTTCAATCCTGTTAGATAGTTCATAACGCAAAAGCGTTCATTCAACATGAAATTCTGAAGCTTGAGCTTTTAGTAAGGAACCGTATCGCTTAGAGAGAAAGGGGCATAGAAAATGCACCTCAAAACTTGAATTACGACACGTCTTACACTAAAGACGACACTACCGTACATTTTTTTGTTTGTTTGTTCCTAGCCTACTATTTAAGAAAGAAGGAAAGCCTCTATGCAAAGTATTTTATAATGTATTGCGAAAGCAATTTATGCAATTAAGTTCACAAACAGAATGACTCCGCTCTACGTTAAAATTTTACGCCATACCTATTTTATGATGTCACTGTTAAATTTATTCTTTATAATGCACCGCCCGAGATGAACAATTAATTTCCAAATTTGCATGGGCGTTTTTCTTTAACTTCTAACTTCACTGTCGTGTTTCATGGTTTTGCAGTTAGCATAGTGAATCACTTCTGTTGAGTTAAATAAATCCTACGTGCAAGTTTGAGAACATTAACTTTGTATGAAAATTGTTTATCTTATGGAATATTTCCACTAGTAAAAGTAAGCTTTCCTTTGTGTTTATTTCACTCTATTATAGAATTTCAAAGCTTTTGTACACATACTAGAAATATCCGGGGGAAACTTTCTCGTGCACTGCAGTAAAAAAATGATTGTCTTTCTTCAGTTGGAAACGAAATTAATTTTCTGACTTCAACCACTACAGCACAAAAACAGACATCTTCATCATTTCACAAACCTTACGGTACTGAAGATTTTCACAGCAATAGAGAGTTCTACACGGTATGGAATGACGAAAACCAATGTGTTCTCTGCTGCATTTTATTCAATAAATCGCAAAGCAATAAAAAAACAAAAACACCACGAAAACTGAAACAACTGAGTTAACAAGCCAAGCGTTAAGGAGTTCAAGTGCTTAAATTTACCTCGAACACCATGAAGTTGACTTCTGTATCTTCACATGGATCGAATTTAAGTGTACAAGAGCCAAACTACAGCGAACTTGAAAAAATAACGCTTGAGCAATCAACAAGGAATGGTTCCGACTACAATTGCATTACCATTTATCTAACTAAATGCATAATCTGCCTTTTATCAAAGCGATTTTTCAACTATCGTGCTTCGTTCGAATTTAGTTAGGCGGAGGAAATTTAATTTCATTGCGATGGAGATCAAGAATCCAGAACTCTTTCAACTTTACCTACGGTTTCTATCTTGCTCACAATGAAAGACGAGGGAATCTTAATATTCGTCTTCAGTTATTGGCACGTCCCTCAGAAGTTTAACTTATTTATCGCTTAAAAGAACTGGTCATTCAAAGCATTTATATCTAGACTAAAATATTCGCTAAATACTGCGGTGTACTTAGTACAACAGCTAACTAAAGCTTACAGCTAAGCCGCTTAGGTGATCATTTGGCGAACTAAACGCATAATCTATCTTTCAACAAAGTGGTTTTTCAACAATGTATTGTCGTTCAAATTTAGTTAAAAGGAGAAATTTGAGTTTCATCGCGATGGAGAAAAAAAATAAAGCCAGATGCATACAGATATTACTGAAGGTACTCTTACATCTGTATGGGAAAGTGGCAGACCTTCCTTCGTCTCTTACCCATTATCATCTTTTTCAACTTTTCTGCCGGTTTCTATCTTGCTTACAATAAGAGACCGGAATCTTACTATTGGTCTTAAGTTGTTGGTATGTCCATCAGCCGTTTTATTTATTGTTTTCCTGAAGAATGCAGTCTTTCGAAACATTTATGACTGTACAGTAGACCCTCGTTTTAAGCAGTTTCAATTATACGCGGTTTAAGATTTGACACCTTCATTTTATTTTACACGGATGAGTTTCGGTTTCACGCGGAAGCGGCAATGCAAACAGATAACACATTTTCCCCCTTTTTCAACATCCAAACTCCTAAAGATTGCAGATTACTCGTAATTAACTGGACATTGGCGTGCTAATAATTCAGCTTGGGCAAATTTAGAAATTTTTTTGTGATTGGTTCCAGGGTTCTTTCCAGAAGTAAATTTACTAAACTCGCATAATTTAGAGTTCAGGAAGGTTTTCTGGTAATTGTTACTGTAAAATGGCGGGACTTACAGCATCGCTGATTTTTACGATAATTTATACCGGAGAAATAAGCGATCCCACCTCCAATTAAATGCTGTGGCCTACCGAGGCAACCGTATAATTTTACAGTAACATTTGATTTTTACGGTAATAGTTACTGGCAACATGGATGCCCGTAACAATTACCGTAAATTTTCCGGAAAATTTTTAACAGTGAACTTTGAGAAGTGACTAAGAGGAGAACAAAACCAATGAGGATATCAATGACACACAACCAAAAGTTTTCACACTGAAAATTTTGAGCCATTCTTTGACAACGGCAAATGATATTTCTGATTTATTAGTGAAGGAAGATCCCGTCATGAAAAGTATGCGAGTCTTCATGGAAGCATTAACGCCTCACAAAGAACAACAGAGGCTTTTGTGTGTGTGTGTGTGTGTGTGTGTGTATGCCAAACGAATTATATTAACAGCTCTTTTTTATAAGCACTAAGTTAATTCATGTTACATTTATGTACGTTGTGCGTATGTATTGGAACAAGTACACATCAAACTTATTATATATCACTAGAATGAATTTTTTCATCTACGAAACCTAACCCCTATGTCAACTCTGTTATTAAGTCTCAACTTACGCGGTTTACTTTTACGCGGCATTTCCGTAGAACGTAACCCCCGCGTAAAACTAGGGTGTACTGTCCTGTAAAATATGTGCTAAATGCTGCGATGTACGCAGTACGTCTGTTAAAAAGATAACAATGAACTTTAAAAAGTTTTATATTGCTCTATAACCGCTTCAACATCCAAAAATGATCAATTCAGTTTCATACTAAATCACTGAATAAAAAAAAAATGACCGAAATTTTTAATTGGTTATGTCTTAAAGTAAAAATGAATACATTTCCACCAAATCAGTAACAAACTTCTGACTGGGAAAATATTTCCAGATTTTTTCTTTAAATTTAAGACCTTGACAAAAGTTACGGCGTATTAAAAACTAGTACACCTCACAAGTCGACCATTTTGATTTCAATGACACAGTTTCGGTTTTTAATTCTACTTGATGTAAAGAGATCAGATTGTCAACATTTGGAACACTTGTAATTATGATACCGAAATTGAAGTAGTAATATTCTCACATAGTGTTCAATAAACACACTCAAAATAGAGCCACATTTAGTTCCCAAAGCAAAGTATTTCTTTTTCCTTTCGCGACTTTCATCTATAACAGCGACTGGAGAAGCATTAAAACTTCTTTTTAAGAGGAAATAAACTTTTTATTAAACGTTGAGAGTAAAAATTATTCATTGAGGTCGCTTCCGATTAAAAAAAATAAAATCTTACTATCCGCGACTGGAAATTTAGTAAAGGGCTTACTGATAAAACTCTGCTGTTAAATGAAAATTTCTGGTGATCCATACTAAAAGAAACAAGACCTTCATATTGTTTGGTTCTGAAAATTTTCCATTAATTTATGAGAGCCTTATACACACACATAGGGCCTTTTGCAACTTGTTGCCATGCATTGTACGCGATCGGAAACCAAAAATATGGTTGATAAATGTTTCTATATTCTATTTAATAAGTACTTTTTTAAGATTTTGTTACTATTACCTTGAACGTAAGGTTATATACTATTAATAGTAGGAGATAAAGAGCAGATAAATTAACTCCATAGTTTAGTTTTTCAAGCTTGATGTTTTACCTTTAAGGTGGTATACTGGGAGACAAGTTGGGGGTTGGTGGATCTATTATTTTTCTTATTGTCTTAATTTAAAAAACACATTTTTAAGGTTTTTGAAAGGAAAGATTTAGAAAATCATTTATACTTGTGCAGTTGGTGAGTACGTTAAACACAAACTCCTTGTAGAACGTATAATTACAGACACGGCTAGTACCTACCATTTTATGCTTAGACAAAAAAAGAAACTGGCATGGATTTAAAAAAGACTTATTTCATATTTTATGCAATGCCTTAAACACAGACACAAAGAATACATATATATATATATATATATATAAAGAGAGAGAAAGCAAGAACACCGTTCACAACATAAAAAACGAGCTGATGTGTGAATCACGTGACTTCCTTTTACTCCAATTTAATGTCATTTTCTCATTATTGGCAATTTTAATGCGATTCAATAATTTACTCTTTAAATATCATTAACAATGGTCAAATTGAAACCAGATTTAAAAAAAATTAAAACAAAAGCGCCAAATTTGTCGCCAAGTTGGCGACAAAAAGCGACCAAAAGACTGGTGATACATTGCCGTGTCCGCCAAATTATAACACAACGTGAGTTTACCTCCAAGTTAACAATGATTTCCCCCAAAAAGAGGCAAAAGACCCCCTTTAGAGCATACGAATGCAACCAAAACAGAAGGTGCACTACAAGACCCCACTAGGAGTCTACGTACCAAATTTCAACTTTCTAGGACATTCCGTTCTTGAGTTATGCGACATACACACATGCGTACATTCGGGCGTCACAAGAAAACTCATCGTAATTACCTCGGGGATCGTCAAAATGGATATTTCGGGTGTCTATATGTTCCTTGGCACATATCCACGTGTGGTCGGGTTGAAAAAAAACTCAACATTCATTTCGGGGTGAGCAAAATGCAAATTAAGGCCGATTTTTGGGTAAAATTTTTTTTCGCGAATACAATACTTCCTTTTTTGTAAAAGGATGTAATAAAAAAAAAAGCAATTCGCTAAAGTCGCAAGCTTTAAGGCTAGAAGGGACATTTTCCCCCTCAAATAATGAAAATTGGGATACGTGTTGCAATAAACAAATAAAAATAAAATACCTGGCTCTCAGTCAAAAGAACCAATTTTGGAAAAGTAACTAATGAAAACATGAAATATGTCGATAACTTCACTGTAACGGATCTCACACTGCACAAAAACCACATTTACAGAAATTTGTGCTTCAGATATTTATGTTACTTGCATAAATCATTTTCAGCCTTTTTGTTTTATCTTAACCTTTTTTCTCATTCCTAAGTAAGATATTTAAATGGAGTATGTTTGATAAAATATTTCATTGAATGATAAAGCAAAATAACATGAGAGCATTAGACTGACCCGTTTTGTAAATAATATATTTTTACAAAAGTCTTTCTGAAACAAGAAATTATTTCACATATGAGAAGATTTGAAAACTCGATCTTATATTTCTTAATTTAGAAAATAATGATCGCAAGTTTTATCCTTCATACAGCTTTTTTCAAATATATATCCTAGAAAAGTTCCTACGCGTATCAGGATTGTCTCTCTCATTCGTATTACACATAAAAATTACGAATATTAAGAGAGTAATGAAAGCCAATTATTTATTTACAGAAATTTATGATTTCATTTTGGCAATTTCAGCCGAAGAAAATTAAGTTACGCCGGGGTAAGCAACCTAATTCGGGTTTTGCACGTGAATTTCGTCGCGTTTTCATCAAAATTTGGCGCTACACGTTATTTGCTTTGAAATATACTTTTTCTGTGCTTTTCAGACCTAGAACTGATCACACATCAAGTTTAAAATTTTTGGCACATGTAGCATATCTAACACAAGCTTTAAATCAGTTTTAATCAGCATTTTTCAGTTTTAATCAGCTCAACGAATAGAAATTTTTTTGCTCGCATATAAAGTACGGTCAATTTCCTGGAGTTTTTTTTCTTTCTTCGATTTAACAAATAATTTCACGAATGCGCGTAAATAAAAGTCATGCGTATAAATTATGTTCAAAGTCATCTTACAGAATGACTTCATCCGATTAATTGATGCTGGTTTGTTCAGTTTTTGAATCGATGACACCAATACAACTTTCACATGTTTTTCTTCACAGGCACAATTTTTTTTGAAATATTTAATTTCACAAAAATATTGCTTCAAAACCGAAATATGGTGTATCGATATTCTTCAAAACTTTGTCTTAAATTAAAAGACAGACGACTTTCGAAATGGAAGCTTCGTAAGTTACACTAATGCACGTTATCTTAATTCAACGGTTTGTACACAAATAAAAATGTATCCCTTTAATCGATTCTTTTTCACACTAAACTATTAATTACCTACAATGTGGCTCAGATAAGTTTAGTCTTGACCTTGGCAATGTTTACTTCATTTAAAGGTACTAGAAAAGACTAGTTGACGGCGCGTTGAGGAGGGTGCCCGGTAACACATTCCTTTTCCACTAAACTTCGTAAAAAGAGGTAAACAAGACCAAAATTTAACCTATCAGAGACACTATACTACTTATTAAGGCTCTGTATTAAAGCGGAAACTTATACTCATTATGTAACGCAGAAATGTGAACTCACTTCTAGTCAAAGTAACGAACATGCTTCAACCATTTCATAGCAACACATTTAGTAAGGACTACAACCTGTAAAGCCAAGGGCGGATCCAGAAATTTTTCGAGGGGGGAGGGTATTGATTTTTATTATTTTCATATTGCTATGTATATTGATTTAAAAGTTATTGATCTCAAAGGTTTTGGACTTTAATTCCGAAATAGTTCCGAGATTCCCCCTTCTCGTCTAAATTTGCGTTTTTTTTACTTCATTTTCGAAAAATCACTGGAAAAGAGTCTCTCCAGGGAGGGACGATCGTCCCCAACATTCCTCCCTTGTATTCTGTCCCTGCGTACAGCAGGTGTGCTGTCATTTCTCTCCAGCTGGAAAAGGGCCATTCCACGAAAATTCAACCCTTTGCTCCCCAACGTGCCGCGCTTCATATATCTCATTAAAATACAATAAATTTAAAGGGCACTGACGCAATTCTTTGCTTAAGAGACTCGCATAAAGCTCGTAGTTTTTTAAAGCAAAAAAAAAAAAAAAAAATATTGTTCAATAATAATTTCCAGAGTTTCCCAAACTGTCGTCCGCGGGCCCCGGGGGTCCGCAGTGTTATCCAGCTAAAACGTTAAATATAACTGAGATTGAAGGACGAGTAACGAATTTTAATTCAAAAGAAAGCACATTTATGCGGCATAAAAAAATCTTGTTTAAGTATATGCAGGACGTGGCATCCCCCCCTTCCCCCCACGGAACTCTCGGAAGCAAACACACATTTTTTAATTCTGTATACAAGACGAAGTTTATATTGTCACAAAACTATACTAAGTGAAACGCAAACATTGAGGCACATTTTTTCAGGAGGGATAATGAACTTGAAATAAAACTTTTGCTCCAAAATTTTAAGACTCATCCATTTACATCCACAGTTAATAATTGAAATTCTAATACGCCGTAAAAATACAACTCATATGAAAAATTAACACACTTTAAACTAGGCTAACAGTGATTTTTTCCATAACTTCAAAAGCTTCATTTTTATTAGTAATCTTGTTGTAGAAATTTGATAACATTTTTATTCCAAATTGAATTTCAAATAGAATTTTACTTCCATCACTCAAATTAATAATGTAAGAAATGAAAACCGGACTAGAGCGCTAAAAATATACAGAACAATTAATACATTTTTTTTTTTTTTTAAAGAGAAAAATGTATATAAAAAAATAGATTTAACTGTGCCAACTTTTTTTTCCTTGCTCGTGCCAGGGGGGGGAGGGGGTCCGCAAATTTCGTAATTTTTCTGGAGGGGGTCCGCAAAGGTTTTTAAGAACCTTTAAGAACCGTTTAAGAACCTCTGATTTAAACTATTATTTTTAATCAAATAGATGAGGAGTCACGTGCGAGACAAAATGAACTTTTTCCGCGGAATGACCCAAAAGGGCGTCACTGACATTGTGACAAGTCATGATGGAGATTTCGGTCTGAAATCTTTATAGATCATTCAAAAACTACACGACGCACTTATTAGAAGGTGCTTGATACTAAATGCAATCTTGTTCGCTTAGAACTGACTTTTTCACAAAGGGCGGGGTGCGACAGCATTTCAATACTTCATCTTGAAACTTCTACTGTTCTCAAAATATTTAAAGGATTTATACCGCAATCGAGTGGATTGAAATAATTATGTTCTTTAGTTTACTTTCGCGGCGAGTTTTGTTTACAAAAAAGTTGCAGTGATTGTAGAAGAGGGCGAGACAGCCTTATTTTTACTACTGTTTCACATAAGCTAGACAGTAACAAGTCTAGCTTTTGGCTTTCTATAAGTTAAATACCTACATTACTTTTGCTGCACCGACTGAATTAATTAGATTAAACCTTCGTTTCTTAGACTTATTGTGACCTAATTGACCTTTCCCACACATCCCCCGCTCCGATAGGAGGTCACTCATTTCTCATTCAGCAAACTTTACTGGATAACTAGGCAGATTTGGGTACAGCATTAAAAAAATTACATTTGTTAATGCTTTTATTTACAAAAATTACATTTTCATTTTTTGTATACATAATTCTTTTACATCTTTTATTAGAGGCAGGTATCTATGTGTACGCCAATATTTTATCATTCGGTAACATTCGAAGTTTCATTCTACAAACTGGAAATTTTCCCCATCCCAGAAATTAAGGTTCGGATTGCCCCTAATCGCACCCCTCTGTTTTCAGCATCATCTAGTTTTTGAATGATCAGTTTCCCCTCAAATAACATGAACTCGCATCCACTTTAAAAAGGTATCCTCCGGAAACATCCCCCTCCCCCCCACCTACATAGCCATTTTCCACCTGAACCAACACCCCTTGAACGTCAATCCGACGGCTGCATTTCTGTCCTCAGGAACCCCTTCTCGTAACCTCTAACCCTCTTGCAAGCACCACAGATCACATATCCAGAGTAACTCCGAATCCCATTGCTGCAAAACAGCTTTGAACTGGCAAAAATCGGTTTTTCCCGCCAGAATACTTCACTTTCTAACTGTCAGGCTGCTTCAGTATCCTTTCAGCAGCACTCGCAACTGATAGCAGCAACCAAAGATATATGCAAGATTTTCATGCATGAGAAGTTGATGTATGTAAATATGCATTTCGGTTAGGTAAAATTATTAATGTATGATTAACTTATATGCTTAATTAAATTCAAAAATTTTAATGTGTAAATAAATGAGTGAGATGGACCAACGAGCTACAAATTTTACTTAAAAACTGCGTTGCGTTGCCCGGCTTTGCATGGTCTACCTCGAAAATAAAAGTTATGTCAAATAACTCATGTTCAACAATCAGACTTGAAAAAGAAATTAGTAAAATTTTGCGGTAGATTGCGGAAAAATAGCCAAAATGGAAACGTTTTAAATTCTCCAATTTCAGGAAAAGCCTTAAAACAAAGGTCAAAATTTTGTTTCTTTAAATTAGAGGAAAAAATGGCAAAAGATATTTTTTCAATGACTTTTTTCACCCCCGCTACAAATTTTAATAAAAGTATTGTTGCGGAAAGTTGAGACGAAGCACTAAATAATTTGAGTGGAGGCAAGCCTTCGAAAAATAGGGATTTTATATAGAAATCTAAGCGTCTTAATTATTATTTTTTAATTGATATCTCCGGTAATCATTATCGGAGGATCATGTTAAATAGCCAAACATA